>NW_017728922.1:17571816-17592455 GCF_001723895.1 Crocodylus porosus
GGCAGCTAGGGTCTGGAACCAACTTCCAAGGGAAGTGGTGCTGGCTTCTACCCTGGGGGTCTTTAAGAGGAGGCTTGATGCCTACCTAGCTGGGATCATTTGAGCCCAGTTTTTTTCTCCTGCCCTGGCAGGGGGTTGGACTTGAAGATCTACAAGGTCCCTTCCGACCCGACTTCTATGATTCAATTGGCTCTGTAGAACACACCAGCTTAGAGACACTGGGACTTTGTCTATACTGGGACTTCAGCCACTGGCATAGCTGCACTGGGGCAAATCATGCCCACACAAGAGGCTTAGTGCAGCCAGGGTCTAAGGAAGAGGGTGAGGCAGGAGCTGGAACTCCACTCCCAGCAAGTGCAGGTAGAACTCCCCCCCCTCACTTGGGTCTACTTCCACATGATGCCTCAAAGACAAACTACTCAGAAGGGCTGCCTGAGACCACATCTTGGGCTTTTGCTGCTGAAGCCTTGGTGACCCACGTAACATGGACTGAGTGGTCTAAGACTGCTAACAAGCATGTTCCCTCCCACCTGTCACTCCTACTGCCACAGAAGGTTGTGTCATCTCAGAAGAGACCCAGGACAGCAGAGGAAAAAGGAGGACTGTGTTTGCTGAACTAGGTAGGGCTCAGGGGGTGGTTGGGGATAAAGCATGTCAGCATACACATTTGGGGGCAGAACATGAGGCAGATGAAGGAGACAGCATGGCAGCAGAGCTCAGTGGGGAAGATCCCGCAGTGCTGCCCACAGTCTCATAGCCAGAGCTGTCCCAGCTCCTCGATCCTCATGCCCAGCCATCACAAAGGTGCTTGCGTGTGGATCAGGCCCAGGAGACACATGAGGGTGCTGCACTTCCTGTATTCCACCTTCAAACTGATCCCAGCACAAAGGCAAGATCTGAAACCATAGCCACAGAGTCACCCCCACTCTCCCCAGACCAAGGGAAAGGAGAAGAAGAGTGGAAGGGAAGGACAAAAATGATAGGACCTCCTCACTGACACCTCCTGGCTGTCAGGGTCGACCAGCTGAGCTAAACCAGACTCTGCCATGCTGCCCCAGGTCCCCAGCTCTGTGCTTTGTTCAGTCTCTGCCCACTAAGGTGACACTGCCGCTGCTGCTAGAAGGCTCCAGTTTTGCAAATACTCTTCTGGAACGTATGGCACAGCGCTCCCACCCCCCGCCCTCCGGTCTGTCTCTCACCTTCTCTGGCAATCTGTCTCCTGCTGAATTCCACCCCCAGCCGCCCCCCTCCACTATCCCTCCATCCGCTCTCTCACATTTCTCGCCACTTTTCTGATTCTGCTTTTCTCCAGCCCGCCTCCCCCTCCAGTCTTGACCCTGCACACACTCCCTCTCCACCCTTGCCCCCGACACAGCTTGTGCAGCTCGCAAGCAGGCAGGGCGGCCTGGGGCTTTCAACATCGAAGTTCAAATGAGAGAAATCCCTTTTAATAGAGTTGTCACCGCTCATCTTCTGGGAGGCCAACAGTGAGGCCCTGACAGTCTGACACACCTACTACTTTCTGTGAGGCAAAGCTCATTGGCACCTAAGCAAACGTGCACACAAGTGGACCTGTCATCACATACGCCCCCCCAACACGCACGCACCAGCGACGGCACTCCCTCCATAGGAAGAACAGTCCTTAGGGGTTTTTTTTAGCAAAATCTTTACTACAAAATCTTTATTATAGTTCCCACTTTGGCTTTTCAAACCGCCCCCCCCCGCGTATGTCTCAGTTCAAGAGACTCTTCTTATTATCCTCCCCAAATATCCACGTGCCTCAATATCAAACACTGACAGGTGTGAAAACCCCTGAGACAGCACCCTTTAAAATGGTGCCACTGAAGAATAGTTTTTTCTTTTTATATTATTAGGTCTAGATAGTCTCTCTCACATGTCTGAGCACTTTGTGGTTATGGCCCTTGGTCTCATCTGCAGAGATCTATGACACAGTTGCAAAAGAAACCAGAAAAGCTCTCTGAGGCATTTCTGAAGCAGCTGCTCAGTAATGCAATGCAGGCAGCATGGAAAGTGTGGCAGTGCACAGCCTGGGTATGGCTTATCTTGCTGTTATGAATGATCTGTCTCCTGTAAGCACCTGAATAAATGTGTATGGTGCTGTCTCTTAGAAAACACACAGGGGGGCAGGGAAGCCTATTGCAGAACTGGGTGCCAAATGGTTTTCCTAAACTGGGAAAAGTTTACAGATTTAAAAAAATATTCCCTGTTTAAATCATCACGAAAAGCCAAAACTGCACCAATCTTCAAGATCTGAAGAAACATCAGCCAGAACACCAGTTTGGGACAATCAGGACAGCTGGTTTTGATCATTTCAAAATGTTTTGTTCCAATTTTGACCATTCTTGTTTTTAAAAACTTTTTTTTATTTTACTATGCATTAGCTTAAATGTCTGAATGAAAAGCCACTTGGAATGGCAAAAATATAAACATTTTCACTCAAGCAGTTGCACATGGATTTTTTTTTAGTCCCCTTTCCCCCGCCCCTGCTCCCCCAACAGGAAATTCATTTCCCGCAAAAAAAAAGTTTCAGTTTTTACAAATCAGCATTTTCAATATAAAACATTTAGTCAAGGAAGCCCTGCCCAACCCCAGTGAGAAGGGTTAACTTGAATGTGTATCACATGGCCAGCTTAAGCGACTCAGCTCTATGTGGAACATAAAGTCATCCTCCTGGAGGCTGTGACCCTGGGCTAGCGGTTACCTGCCCCCAGGCAACATTTCTGACAATACTGTGATACTCTTCCTTCCTCTCACCCCCGCCCCATGGCCTTCTGTCTGGCTAACTACTGGCACCCCTATAGCTGGTGCACCTGAACTGGCACCTCCTGTTGGGAGGGAGAGGTCCTACACACGAGAGCTCTCCTTGACCTGGCATTCCCAAAGGCAGTGGCGGTACTGGCAGGAGGAGAGCTGAAATATTTCTCTAAATTTAAAAATCTCCTCTGGGCTGTTCATTCTGCGCCTTCTAACTCCACGCTGATGGGTTGACAGGGAGAGGAGTTTATTTCTGGTCTAGCAATATAGAAGCCCTGCAGCCAGGTGCCAGATCAGAGCACGCACCTAGTCCACACCCAGTCATACTGCAGGGCTGCAAGCTCATTGGTGTGCTTTCCATGCCAATGGGAATAATTTCCTTCAGAGACCAGGCCTGCCACAAAGGGAAGCTTTGCAAGGCACCGACACCTGCTCGGAGAGCTCACTGCCCCAGGCACGGCCTGTCAGAGCCTTCAGAAATGACAAGCATTGCAACTATTTCTACCGAGTAAACTCAGAACACTACTCCGCCCGCGTTGTCTTTCCCTTGCACGCGCACGCACGCACACACTTCCCTCATAACCTTCCTTCACCCTCACCTGAGTGACCTGGGCGATTTTTCAGAGTCTGTTTCTGCCAGATTTTGCTACAAAATACAGTAATAGGGCACTGGCCCACGGCTACCCCAAACCTAGCACTGCCTGGCAGGTGACCCTGTTAGCGAGTAACCATGGGGAAGTTTTCATGAGGTAGATCACATCTACCCCAATTCTGACTTCTCTCAGGGGGAATCAGCACAGGGGGCCACACAGAAGCAGTGGTGAAGCTGAGAGCTAAGCCTCAGCAGGAATTACAGGAGGGATAAAAACACCCTCCAAAAATAAAGATCCTCACCCCCTGCTCCCCCGCCACGCTGCAGCCCAGGCTGCCCTCTCACCACCTGCCCCAGCCTGCTGCTGTCAGAAACCAGGAGAGGCAGCTACTGATGTGAAAAATGGCTGGGGCAGGGAAAGGACGATGGTGGTGGAAGCATGTGCTGTGCAGGCTGGGGAATCCCTCTGGTGAAAATCATGCAGCACCGCAGCAGGCCTGCCCCTCTCAGTCCCCCAGGCTGCTAGAGATGGGCTCCCCAGAGCTGCCCATCATGGGAAGCCAGGAGTGTTTCTCTCTCTTCAGGGGAGAACCTCTCTACAGCTCTCAATGCCTCTGAGCCACTGTCCCATGCCCCCTAAGGATGGAAGAGACAACCCTGCCCTTGCCCCATCTGCCTGCCAGAGACATGTACCTCCCCTCCTGCGTTACCCACTCTGTGCCCCCCAGCACCACGCTCAGCTGCCACAGCAGCCTCCAAAACCCTGCATCTTCTCCCCTGCCCCTCATCAGCGCTATTCATAAATGATGAGTGTCTGGCTTTTATCAGCTCCCGTCGCTCCAGGCTCAACCCACAAAATACAGAGTGCATCTGCGATGGAGGCGCCAGTGCCTGGCAGAAGGCAGCAAGATGCAAACACAGGCTCAGAAGAAGCTTACTCAGCTCCGAGGGGGGTAAAGGAGGATCACAGCTACCAGGGGCGCTGAAACTGCACACGGCTCCCATTCTGACTAGCTTTGTTACAGCATCATCTCAAAACCCCAACCAAGAGCAAGGCCCTGGAGTGCTGGGGCACTGGATACACACATAGTCAGAGACTCTCCACCGCAAAGACCAGTGAGTCTCTAATGTCCCACCCTGCCCTGCCCTATCCAAAAGGGCAAACAGAAGAGAAGCAACTCCCCTAAGGTCGCACATCACATCCGAGGCTAGAACCCAGTTTTCGTGCCCCTCTGGTCAGTGCCCCACTCACTAGACCAGGCTGTCTCCCTAACAAACAGCACAGACAGAAAAAGCAGAGGTGCAAGCTGGTTTATAATGCTGCAGAGGCCACGATGCTAACCACAGATGCAGGCAATTGGCAGAACATATGCTTATTCCCATGCCCCTCCCTAGCACCCCTGGCTGTATAACCACATCTCTACTTTTCCTCTCTCTCCTATTCCTCTGTTATCCTTTTTTACCTCAGCTCCTAGAAGGGGAAGCTTCTCCAGTCCCAGCCATAAACACACAAACCCTCCTCCCCATGGGCAGTTGCAGGGGAACCTGCACCGACCTGAGCATGAATGTTTTGGGGTTTGTCTCTCTTGTCCCCTCCAGTGCTATGCTACAATACCAGATGCCCTACCAAAGCCCTACTTCCATCAGGTGCCTGGGAAAGTAGGGAGAATCCAGCAGTGACCCTGGCTGATGAGGAAGACATACGGCAAAGTAAAAAATGAGGGGCAGAAGGGCCATTGCTGCTAAGGACCCTGACCACACTAGGGAGAGCTGCATGGACATGGGCCAAAGCAGCCAGAAGCTTCTTTAAAGCAAACAGTGCTCGCCACTCCCCCCACCCCCTGCGGCCAGTGGGGTCTGTGGGAGTTTCCCCACTTACCGTCACCACGCTCCTGGCGCAGCTGTGCCCCCCCCAGCCGCCAGGGGCACGAGCCATGTCCTTTCACTTGTGCAAACCTAGCAGAGTTAATCTGGAGCCAGTGGAGGACGGTAGAGATTGGATGATGACAGAGGATGGGAGCAAGGTTCCCATAGTACAGGGCCTGGCTGTGCTGTGAAAGCTCAGGCTAGTGTGAAGAGTCCTCAAGGTTTGTATGTTTATCCCTGCTCCATGTGCCACCTCTTTCCATGTCTCATCTTTTTCCTGCTCCAGATATTCCTCCCTTCCCTTGGCTGCCTAATTCCTTCTACCAAGTAGCTTCCTGTCACCCAAAAAGGGTCCCTTGGAGTCACTGTACCATGGGCCACCTTTTGCACCACACTATCACACAATTTGTTTCCAAACAGGTGGGCATGGGGGGGCAGATTGAGGCCCCTACATTGAGGGAGGGAGTGGGGCAGACACTGCACAGCTGGGGTGGGGCACAGGGCAGCCATGACTGGGAGGGGGTGAGGCAGGTCCCACTGCTACACACACTCTGGGAGGGCATGGGGACATGTGCCCCCAGATCTGCGTGCACGGTAAGGGCAGGCTGCTGCTGAGGGATGGGGCAGCACCAGGCCCTTCCTGGCAGAGGGGTTGGGCTGGGTCTGCACTTGGGGTGGGCAGTGACAGTGCTGGGAAGAGGGCTATGGTGGGGGGGCTGCAGCCATCACAAAATTTGCCATAGCCCCCCTCCCAGCACTGCCACCACCTGCCATGAGAGCAGCCTGGTCCAACCCTTTCTCAGAAGAGCCTGGCGTCACTCTGCCCCAGTCCACAGCGGCAGCCTGCCCTTGCCCTATGCACGGATCTGGGAGCACATGCCCCCATACCCTCCTGGGGTGTCTGCAGCAGCGGGAGCCACCATCCCCTCCCTATGCCCCCTGGAAGAGCCACTCACAGCTCCATCCTGCACCCCAACAGCTGTGCAGCGCCTGCGCCTGCCCTGCTCCCTCACTACTGGGGCCTCAATCTGCTCCCCCACTCCATGCCCCTTTCCTCACAACAGACTTACCAGCTGGACCTGGCTGCTCTCCATGCTGCTGTGCTGCGCTCTTGGCTGGCTCCGTACTGTGCTGCGGCTGTGCGCATGCACGGGGTATTTATCGGTAACATTACTGGCCACCTCAGCCAGAAAAAGCCAAATTGCCGATACTGTTGATTTTCTTTATATCGGTGCCAATCCGATATGGGACTGATGTATCAGTGCACCTCTAGCCATTAATTGTACTGTTCAACCTGTTCACAATATCAATCTTCCAGACTGCTTTTAATAGTCAGCGGGAGACCAGTGCAGATTCCAGTAGACTTCTGTTCAATCCAGGAGGGTTGGCAACCCTACCTTCACTTCCTCCTCGGCCTCGCCCCACCCTGCTGTGCCCTAGGCTGGGAAACCTGGCTCTAAGGAAGCACACAGCTTGCTGCAGACAGGAGTTCCTCACTGAGGCCCCTCTGAGCAGCTGGGCGCTGAGCCAGCAAACCACAGAGGAGAATGGAGCAAGACATGCCCCTGGAGGCTAAAAAGCAGGCAAGACAGTCCTGGGAAGGGAGCAATCTTCCTGGCTTAATCTCACACAGGAAATCACCACAGCATTCATGCATGCGAACAAAGGCCATGGCTGTATTTCACTGGGAGCACCAGTGGTACCAAAGCACAGGTTCAGCACAAGACGTGAGCACACATGATACCCTGCGGCAAGAGAGAATAAGCCTGTGAAAGGAAGTCTCTTCCTCCTGTGGGCCCCACCGCCTGTTGACAGCCAAGCCATGGAGATGACAGGAGATGCAGGGAGCTGCTCCCTGGAAAAGCAAGGCTGGTTCTGTATGTCATGAGTCTTTAACAGCTTTGCCAGACTAATCCACAGGGAAGTATAAATGTCCTGCCCATGAACCAGAGCATCTGTTCTGCTGAAGGACAAGGCCTTGAGAGGCATTCAGGCCTTCTGTGTGCTGCCACTCCTGCTCCTAACAGTCCACAAAGGAATGGGGCTGCTCTGAATGCGTCCTGGGGCATCTGAGCCAATAGGACCCCAAGCTGTCCCAACTAACCAGACCTCTGCCAGCTGCGAAAGACCTGTGCACCACTTCCTTCCCCACAAGATCCATTCAGATCCTGGCTCTATCAAAACCTGACCCTCACTCTTCCTCTCAAACTCAGTTCCCCTCTCCCTCCAGTTTTGTAGCAATATCACTCAATGAGTGTACTGGTGCTCCTGATTTCCACCAGCCTCTGTGAGAGTGGAGCCATTCACAGCAGCCATCTTCCCCTCTCCATGTGATAAGTTACATCTGGCTGGTGACAGCCATGGCCTCATTGGATGGGATGAGAATCATCCAATTTATGCTGGGGAGATCACAAGACTGTAGCAGGTCGGGAGTGAGAAATATCACAGGGAAAGTGTCACAGCTGATAAGTCTGTAACCATTATTCATGACTCTCTAATGACTTCCTCAGCCTCTAGCAGCATCTCCAGCAGCTGTTGCCTGCCCAGTTCCTTTGCCCTGGACCCCAGCCTATGGAAACTGATCCTGTTTTGCACTACGTCAATGCAAAGCAGGGGTCACTACAGGGAAGTTGAGAAGACTTGGGCCCTAGTTTATCCAAGCATTGATGCTGAGCTCAAGCTGGGGGGCACTGCTGCTCTCCAAAGCCCTGAGCCACAGGGGACTAAGTCAGTTCAAGTCAGAGCAGCCCCAAGGTTGCCCTCACTTCGTCTGACAGGGTAGCCAGGTTGCAGAAATGCCCCAGCCAGATCCTCAGCACCAATCCAGTACCCAGGGCTTCTGTCCAGGAGGGGGTGTGGAGACAGGCCCGGACTGACAGCACATTAGTAGGGTTGTGTCAGAGACACAAGCACCCAGATAGAGTCTTGGGAACTGCCAGGTCTGATTCCACAAGGGACAGGGCAGCTCCTCCTTTTCCCTAGGTAGCTGCACTGAATGGCATTTATCAGTACTGAGGTGCTGCTCACAGGCAGTTACCAGGGTGAGATTAGAGGCATACAGGGAGGACACCATGTCCCAAAACCTCCCTGTCTGCTGTAGACCCCAAGGAGTTTTTGGCAGAGTTGGGGTTTGCTCTGAGGTCCTAAGCCAAACTGTCCTGGACTCCTCTGGGCCCTGGCTGAGATTTCTAAAAGTGCCATGGGGAGTCTGGTGTCCAATTCCTATTGCGTTTTTATGAGAGATAGGTGTTTATCTGCCCTTTGCACCATGACAAGACTCCCCAAGAGTCAGTCACTGCCATCCCGTCCCTATGGCGGCTGCATTCTGGAGTTTCCAGGTGTGCAGGGCAGGAGGATGTGGAGTTTGAAAAAAGCTGCTCACTCTGTACAAGTACTGTTGTGTTGGTGCTGGCTGCCATGCTAAGAGCAGCAACCAGCCCTAGCAAAATGCTGCCCAGCCTGATACAGCCTCTTCTTCCCATAGTACTCAGCCAGAAGGCTCCCAGGATGACCCTATAGCCTCTGCCTGAGAAGCTAGTGCTAAAAAGGGAGCACATGGGAATATCTGGTAAGCTGGAAATACAGAGCAGAAAGGTGAAGCCAGGGTACGGAGAAGGGAAGGAGGGGATCTGCGGGGCCAGCTAAGAAGTCACTAACCTCAGTGCTGGCAGAGGACACCATGGCGGGTGCCAGCCCTGCTGTGTGGAGCTTTTCCAGCTGAGGCCTGCAGATGTGTGCAGGGCTATTAGCTGTCTTTGCAATGAAGTATTGAGCTGTGGCAAGTACTGTCTGGAACTCACGCTGGCACAATTCTGCTCCAGGGCCCAGCTACAAGGGCTACATTCAGGCCCAAGCATGCTGCTAGCTGCCAACCCCAGGGAGCCAGCAATCGGGCTGAAGGCGATCAAGGGCTCACTGTCCCTTCCTCCTCCTCTGGCTGCCCTTGCACTGAATAGAGATTGCACAAGGCCAAGAGTGAGCACAGCCATAAGGGCAGTAAGCACAAAGAGCCTGCTACAGTCCAGCCACCTGCATGGGCCTCAGCCTATCCCTGGAAACTGCTTCACAAGCAGCAAGGACCAGAGACTGATTTCATTCACACTCTGTACATCCATGGCAGGGATCATCTCTCCTCTCTGTATTCATAGAGTCCTGCTCACAACTGAGGCTACTGGGCACCATGCAAATGAATAACTATTACTGACACTGCTGACTTCAGTGGCTTGGCCCCAGTGTGGTGCTCTCTCTCCAGGAAGGTGCATTATCCTCTGAAACAACTAAGGGGAACTGCCTCCTCCTCTATTCTACCGCTAAACTGTGAGGTGTCAATCCCAAACAGGAAGGTCTCGGAGCCAGGCATAGGCACCAACACATGGGACTGAATCATCCTTTTGCTGAACAGGTTGCAGGTGTGCCCACTGGGAGGGAGGGGAAGTTCACTGCACACAAAGGCAGGAGTTCCAGCAACAAGTACCAGGCTCACAGAAAGGGCTCTGCATACATACACACTGCTACTGCTCCTCCACAACCTTTGCACTTGGCACTACAGACCTCAAAAATATGCAGCTGAACTGACTCCCTCAGGCACTGGGGTCCAACTTCTGCTCCCTACAACAGTTATGAGTGTCCATTCCAGACCCCAGTGCACAAGCCTACCACTCACCCCTTCATGGGCACCTTCAGCCCCTAACAAGGCCTGCAGCCCAAAGACAGGAGCAGTTCTCTCTGTGCAGCCAGTGGAGCTTTACCACCTGGGGACCTAGTCATTGAAGGCATCTTGCATCCCTGGAGGGCTCAAATTTCTTGCATATTCCTATCTGTACTACTCCTCCTCTGCCATCCTCCTCTGCATTCTACTTATGCTTCCAGCCTTCCTGATCCCCTGTTCCTCTGATACCTGCAGCCCATCAGCCTTATCAGAGCCCTGCAGGTGTTTAACCCCCTGCTTTCCCCAAAACTGTTCTTTCCCAGGAAGCTCAGGCCCCTTTATTATGCAAGTCATTTTGGCAGTGGCCCTGGCTCCCCAGATGGCACTGCTACAGCTTGGCTTGGTTCAGCTCATCGGTAATAACCAGGAACAGGGCAAATTCATCATGCCTTGATGCAGGAAGGAAGGAGGAAGCAGGTGCTTCCAAGGTGGATTATTTCTGCTATAGTTAATGCACCAACTACATGGGAAAGGCTCTGAGAGACAAAAGGAGATGTGAATGAAGTACAGCCAATACAGGGTAACTGAAACATAAGGCAGGATCCTAAAAATCAGGCAATGGGCTTAAAAACCATGAGAATATTATTAAATAATGCTTGGGGTTTTTTTATTAGTTTTCTAGATTCTAAGCCTTCCAGCTGCTCCTGAGCCATGTTTTCCAGCTTTCTTCTGCAGCCACAGGTTAGAAATGTCTTTAAATGAAAATAATCCTCACATAATCATGACTCCCAGGAGCTGGCACTTTAAATGGAATGTATTATGTCATGAGACTCATGTCATGATAAAATTATGAGAGTTGGCAGCATTGTGAATAGTACAGAGAAGGTCCCAGGATAGAAGAAGCTGTAGGAAACTAGGAAATACCAGATATAAGGCTGTCTGTCGGGCCCCTTGCACAGAAGAACGATGATACAGACTTGAATGACAAGACTACTTGTGGGTTTTCCTATAGGACCCCTGCCCCATTTGGTGCAGAAAATATGCTTTGCTCATGTTAAGTTTTACTGCATGTGATGTGCAGCCCCAGGTTTCAGCTACTGCACTTTTTCAACCCCTGCTCTGAAGACAGAATCACTCTTCCTCAGTGACTTTTCCACAGCACTCATCACTAAAGTATCAGAAGCCTTGATCGACGGCTCCTTGTGAGATGAGTGGGCATTAACCTTATGGTATGAAACTGAGGGAAACTGAGGCACAGATGGATTACGGGCAAATCATACAATCATAGATAATTAGGGCTGGAAGGGGCCTCAGAAGGTCATGTAGTCCAACCCCTGCTCAAAGCAGGACCATCCCCAACCAGATCATCCCAGCCAAGGCTATGTCTAGCCAGGTCTTAAAAACTTCCAAGGATGGAAATTCCACTACCTCTCTTTGTAACCTGTTTCAGTGTTTTACTACCCTCCTAGTGAGAAAGTTTTTCCTAATATCTAACCTAAATTTCCCTTGCTGCAACTTGAGACCATTGCTCCTTGTTCTGTCATCTGTCACCATTGAGAACAGTTTAGCTCCATCATAGGCAGCAGAAGGCTGGGGTTAATGGGGTTTAGTACCCCTCAAACATGGGGTAGTAGGTAGGGCTGCAAAGCAGCCCAGACGTGGGCTCTGGGCAGCTGCAGCAGGGAGAGGGGGGCTGGGGAGGTGAGCAGACTCAGACACTCCCAGCCCAGCATGTTGATCACTGCCCAGCACGACAGGCAAGTCTCCGTCTGTGAAGGGGAAGGGGGCAGAGGGCTGGCAGATTGAGGCCCCCACAGTGAGGGAGGGAGTGGGGCAGAGGCAGGGCTGGGGTGAATGGGGCCCCCAGGTCAGTTGCGGGGCTGTCGGAGCCCCGGGCAGCTTATCCAGGGCCACAGGGGGGCTCTCCTGCCCCTGCATGCACCCTGGGGGAGGTGTAGGTGGTATGCGCTGCCTGGATTTTTGTGGGGGGCAGAGGCAGGCTGCCACTGCAGGCTGGGACTCTGCACCCCACTGCCTTTGCTACTGCTGTGAGAGTTGCACAATGCCATGTGCCAGCCCCCGCTAGGCAGGCAGGGGACATGGCACAGTCCAGGGGTCGCAGGCACATGGCATCACACGGCTCCCAAGGCACTGGCAGTAGGGCATAGAGCCCAGCCCGCAGTGGCAGCCTGCCTCCGCCCTGTGGAGGGAGGGAGTGTGTGTATGCACATGCTTCACTCCCCTCCCCAAAATAATAATATTTTCTCCCTCCACCTATGAGCTCCATCCTCTTTCAACACCCCTCCTCAGGTAGTTGAAGGCTTCTATCAAATCTCATCCCAGTCTTCTCCTCTCTAGACTAAATAAGCCCAGTTCCCTCAGCCTCTCAGAAGTCAGGTGCCCCAGCCCCCAAACCATTTTTGTTTTCCTCCACTGGACTCTCTCTAATTTGTCTGCATCCTTTCTGTAGTGGGAGGGCTCAAAACTGAACACAGTACTCCAGATGTGGTCTCACCAGTGCTGAATAGAGGGGAATAATCACTTCCCCTGGCCAGCCGGCAGCACGCCTAACAATTCAGCCCAGTATGCTGAAGGGCACACTGTTGGTTCATGTTCAGTTTATTGTCCACTGTAACCCCCAGGTCCTTTTCTGCAGAGCTGCTGCCCAGTTGGTCAGCCCCCAGCCTGTTCCAATGCCCAAGCTGTTGCCCCCATTGGACTGCTCCATCCTAAGTACAGGACTTTGCACTTGTCCCTGCTGAACCTCATGAGATTTATGCTGGTCCAATCCTCCAATTTGTCCCGGTCACTCTGAATCCTAGTCTTACTCTCCAGTGTATGTACTACTCCCCCCAGATGTATCTGCTTGTTTGGGGTGCCGAATCTAAAACCTGGGACCTGATTCCTCAGAATATTTAGCACTGTCCATGGCACTTCTGCATGCAGGGCACAGCTCCCATTAATGTTAGCAGTGGTAACCTCCATTCTCATCTCAGGCTGTCAACAAATGAGGAGCACACAGGTCTGAAAAGTTTGCTGTGGGCAACCTGACCTGCTCTGCAAACTGGGTGACTGGTACAGCTCCACTGCCTTTATCCAATTCATAACTGATAAAACGAGTTGACACCTGTGGAAGATCCAACTCATTTAATTTACTCTGTGGATTAATATTTGTTTCCAAAGACTATCAGTGCCAAAGCTGGGACAGAATCCAATTCACCAGGGAAGCATCCGACTGCCTTCACTGATGACCCTCCTTTCTCTTCCTGCAGCTTTGACATCATCCACAACAAATCTTTCAGGCTCTGCAACAAACAAGCCTGGGAGGCCTACAGACAACAGCCTCCTTCAAGGCACAGTGCTGATTCATCTGCAGAGTAGGCCCACCCAGTGCACAGAATGAAACAGGGGTCTGCTGGAAAAGATAGTGCATGATCACAGAATTAAACACTGTATCTATCATCAGCCATATTTACAAGGGTGTTATGTTAAGGTTATACAGGCTATTGTATTAAAGTTACACAGCCATATTTACAAGGGTGTTGTACTAAAGTTACACAGGCAACAGTAAGTTAGATTCAGGGCACCCTGCAGAAAATGCCAGCTCTTTGCTATCACTTGTTTTTGACCATGGAAAAACACCATAGCAATTCTTCTGTTGCAAAGAGCTCACAAAAATCTCATCAGGTCCAAATGTTTTTGACACTATGGATTCCTTTTTGAAATCTCTGGGTTTATTTTGTGAATGGTGCAGCACCCTGGCTAAAAATGACTGCTTTAGATCTAATGCACAGATCTCCTGCTTGAGCTAATGGATAACTAACAGCAGTAGTAGATTGTCATCCTCTGTGCAGACGACACTATAGAAGAAGAATGACACATTAAGCAGAGCAGTGGTGAAGCTCAGGGAAACTTCCAAGCCCTGGAGGGGAGTGTGCCTTGCCTGCCTTGGAGAAGACATATATGGTTCTGCTTCTGTCCCTCTCCTGCCCCATCTAGCACCCTGAGTCTCAGTCTCCTTGCCCAATAAATCCCAGACCTCCAACTCCTGTCCAGTCTCAGTCTTGCCCTTCTACATTTGCTTTCAGCATATTCTTCTTGCCCAGTCAGTCCTAGTCTTCACCCTCACAGTCCTTGTCCAATCTATATCCTCCACCCAATCCCCAAATCTCCATTCTCCCTGCTCCTGTTATCCCCACAGCATACAGTCCCCTTCTGCAAGCTCCTTATCCCAGTCTTCCCTCCTTCCCTACTTCTTTCCCTTTCTCCCAGCTCTTATCCCAGCTGCATTTTATTCAACCTACTTATTCATGCTCCCTCAATGCCAGCAGAGAAGGCACAGAAGGGAGAGTTCCCTTGATCTCAGTTCCCACGTCCAGCACCAGAGCGGTCTGTGGCAGCTGGGAGAATCCTGCTCTATCCTTGCAACTTCAGAAAGGAGCATGCTTAGAGCAAAGGAATCCTTGGAGAAATTAGCTTTTGAACTCTAGCAAGTCTCTATAGAGTACATGCAAACTGAGATTATCAAAAGCCTCTGTCTTGACCAAATTTGGGTACACTTTTATGGGATTGGCAAAATACACATCCCTAGAAAATTCAGGCCCCGGCTCCCAGGCTTAGAGTATTTGGGCTGCTCAATTAAGGCTTTTTATTATTTGAAAATGGCAAAAGAATGTATTTTCCCTGTAAAGTTGCTTTTGGAAGCAGGTAGACCACTTCTACTGAAGCTCAATAACAGAAATCTGAGGCAGTCACCCAGCACGGAAAATTTCAGCCCAAATGGTTCAAGTCAGTTGGCAAAGTCATAAGCAGCTGAAATCACAGGCTCTTTTAATAGAAAGGGTCACGGAAAACTGAATGACAGGCAATGCTAGCAGTTCCTATGGTAATCCTTAACTTTTGTCTACCTCCTTTGTTTTCTTTTCCTCTTTACTTTGGTCCCCTTCACTCTCCCTTTTCTCGCTGGTGTCTGTATTCATGTTTGCCAGGCTCTCAACCCCCAGCATCTCCCACACAAATCTCACAGCTTCCCTCACACATTCTGATTGTCTGATGTCTCTTTTCCCCTCAGAACCCTTCCTTCTCTTCATTCATGACACAATTTCTTATCCGAGTCCATCTTTCTATTTTTACCGGCCCAATTTCATTCATTCACTCTTATCTGAGTCTATTTTTAAATCTGCTGCTGTCTTCTCTTGGTTAAATTTCATCTTCCTCTGGCTGCCCCACCAGCCTCTCCCCCGTTCATTTTCTCCATCAGTCTTTCCTTCCCTGTGATTGTCCTTTACTATTTCTTGCCCATCTCCCAGCTGCATCTCTTTCATTGTGCCTATCTGCAGGATATTAGGGATTCACACTATGGGAGGCCAGTTGCAGGCTGGCCTGTGCTGCCCACTCCTCTCCCACGATACAATAAGGACTGCACTGGGAAGTATTACTGAGGTTTCCTCTCTCCACTTTTGAAGCATTTTCCCCTTCCTCTAGGCTCCCTCTCCTCCAAACACATGCAATATCAACTGCTCTGTTTTCTCTCAGCTCTTTGATCCTCCCCTCCCCAATCCTCATCCCAGGAATCTGTTCCTGTGACTGGGAGTCTGAACACAAGCCCCTTTTGACCAGCCCTAGGGTTGGGTCCTGGGCATCCCCTCACAGGTCTCATGTGGCTGAGGTTTCTGCAACTGCACAAGGACCAATCTGTGCCCCTCTCTTCTTCCTACCTCTTATGAGCATCTGGCTGCTCCCAAACACTCTAGCTGCCTCTCAGAGCAGGGTACATCAGATTTGCAGCTGGATGGGTCCACCTTTAATACCCCAGCAGTACTGCTAGCTTATTTGGGCACACCAGTGCAGCCTGGACCAGTCATATCCCAGCTGAGTGCCCATCTGGCAGATGTGCCCGCACATCCTGACATACCTTTCCTCCTCCAGCAGCACCGTGGGCACAGAGAAATTAAGCAGTTAAAAGGTGCAGTGGCTTCATACTCTCTCGGAAACAACCTTCAGCTTCTCACAGCAGGAACTGGCTCTTTAAGAGCTGACATTGAGTTTGCAAGGTTATCGCTGGCCTGCCTGGCAGTGGTAATAGCTGAGCAGTTCTGTGTTTAGGGCAGAAGCAGAGCTGGGCAAAGGCAGGCTCTGTTCCTAGAAGAATCAGGGCAGCAGCACAGTGTCACCCTCCAGCTGCCCCAGGAGAGCCTTTGAGGAGCTCCAGAGACAGCCACTCATGCCAGCCCTCCCCAACTGGCAGCACAGGGCCTTGGAAGATGTATATGAGGGGACCTGAACACATAGGAGAGTCCCACGGGTGGAGAGTCCCACTTGTCCAGCCAAAGCGTCTTGATACCCCAATACCCCGCAGTTGCTTAGCTGTAGGTCATACCCCATTGTTAACACCAGATGCAGAGCTGACAACATAAAACTACTCAGTTCTGTGGCACAGTGGCTTAGAGCAAACGCTCAGAAACAACTTGGCCAAGCAAGCCTAGCTAGACACAGCCCGGCAGCTTGAGTGAGTTGCTTTTATAGGGGGGGGCAAGACCCCTCTTGTAAGGCATTTGGCTGCAGTGGGTCCTGCGGCAAGGCAAATTCATTCCAGCTAGCTAGCTCGGCAGTATGATCATAAATGCACTCCCAGCCTCTGCTTCCCAGGGACTAGCAGGAGCAGAGCTACCTCTGGAAGCAGCACACCCATTAAAACTAGCCTCCCGCTGGAAAGATGGCTCTACCCCTCTGCAGCACTGGCTGTGGGAGCCATACCACATTCCAGGCTCCAGCTGCCACTGCCTTACATTGGTGGCTGTGGGCTTCATCCCATACACTGCATCTCTGCTGGGGATAGTTTAGGGAGGATGGAGTCAGTCTTGCTGCGATGCAGACACACCTGAGCAGCAAACTGCTGGGGAATCTGTGCTGTTTCCATGCTTCCAGCATTTGCCTGTCCCCAACCCCTTTGCCAGGCAGCTCCTACCTTTGCGAGCGCTCTCCATCCCATGACTGCAGCACGGCTGCTCTCCACTGGACTGATGCTGTGTGTACAACGCACTGCTTTCTGCAGAGCAGCCTCTTCTCTAACTTTAACACCCCCGCGCATTGATTGATGCATACTGCAGTCACAGCAGACCTCGCTGCACAGAGCAGCAAACTGGGCTCCTTTCCCACACTCCCAGACCAGGCTCATCACAAGAACCCCCCTAGTGGCAAGTTCCCTTCTCTCCTGGGTCTCACGCTCCTCAGACAGCCCTCCAGCCTAGCTGATCAATACTATATATACCTGCTGAGGCTGGGCTGGGTCACTAGCCCCTCTACATCCCTTCACTTGCACTTTCCTCTCCCTTGGCTGCAAACATCTGACTCATTACAGGTCAGTCATCAGGGAACAAGAGCTGAGCATGAGTCTTCTATATCCTTCCTCGCTTCAAATCCGAGGGAGGGATGAGGAGGGGGACAGAAAGAAAGGGATACTTTGCTGCAGAGCCCCAGCCCTGATTTCCAGCCAAAGGACTGTCAGGCACCTTGATAAACTCCGTCCCTATTTAAATTAGGACTTCTCAATAGTCCCATCAAAATCTGAAATAAACAACTCCAACACCCAATGTGCATTTGATCTAGAAGGCTCCAGCATCATTACGCACTCTTGGAGCTGAAACATTCTGCCTAAGGTGCTTTACGTATTTTCATTTTCCCCTACTGAAATGCAGCCATGTCTCGGATAGAGCACAGTCACTCTTACACATCATCTTAGAGTACACATCCTCTTTTAGACTGTCTTTCCTTGGTGGGATGAACCATGCTATAAGAAATAGCTCATAGCTAATCCGGTGTTGGGGCCAAAAGTCTCAAGTGCAGACACTTATCCTGTATGTGGCTACTGGAACTGAGGCTCTCAAAGCTCTTTCCAATGCAACATCAACATTATCCATGTTTTATAAATGAAAGACTTGAGGGACGCTAGTGCCCATAATTCCTCCTGGAGCAGAGATGCTGAGCATCCCTGAGAGCTACAGGCCAAAGGCCAGATTTTCACTCATGCTAAGACAGGGGAGTCAAACTCATCTGTCCTTGTAGGCTGAATGAGCAGCATGGGGCCAGTCTGCAGGCCAGATCCTATTCATGGACTCCTTTTCTTCCACCCTCCCATGCATCCTTCCCCAGCATACTGGATCTGGCAACCACTCCAGCTGGTCTGGGAGTCAGGCTATGTGCAGTGCAGATCCTAGACCAGCTGAAACAGGTACCACATGAGATGCAGTCCAGCCAGAGCTTCAGTCATTCCAGGACCCACACTGCTTGCAGTGCCTGCGAGTGCTACATGCAGCACTGGTCCAGGACTAGCTGGAGCAGGCAATATGTGCAGCCTGTGTCCCAAAGCAGGTCTGCACATGGTGTAATCTGGCTGGGGTGGCCATCGCAAAGTGTGGCTGCCACTATAGCCCGACTGCGCTACATGCAGCACCTGTTCTGGCCACTTCAGGTTCTATGTCACATACAGCATGAGTCCCAGACTGGCTG
This sequence comes from Crocodylus porosus, assembly GCF_001723895.1. NCBI lineage: Eukaryota > Metazoa > Chordata > Crocodylia > Crocodylidae > Crocodylus > Crocodylus porosus. The sequence goes on from NW_017728922.1 coordinate 17,590,206, forward strand.
CAGCAGCTGCCAGATCAGATATGTTGGGGGACAAGGAATGGGAGGGGAAGGGAAAGTGCCCATGGGCTAGATCTGGCTCATGGACTGGCTTTGAGCCACAGGTGCTGATCAGTCTCAGGAGCAACACCAGAAGCCAGGTGGTAGGGGATTGTGGGCTGGATCCAGCTTGCAAACCTTATATTTGACACCCCTGTCCACTCTTACCTCCCTCCCATCCTTTCCAAGGAATGTCTTAGTCCAGAAACCCATTCACTGGAATCAGCATGGTACTAATAAACATGAGGGAAGGTGATGGGATCCAGTCCTGAGCGAGATGCCCAAAGGTCACTTAGTGGCAGAACTAGGGAGAGAAATAACTCCCAATCTAGTTCTCTAACCCCTGGACCTGTGCAGGTTAACATGCAGCAAGAGCATGCCTCCGTCCCAAAGGGTTTCACAGACAGGGGAACCACATCCATCAGAGCTTGGGTCCCTGGCAGGTTGGAGGTAGCAGGGCAGGTGGCTCTTCCTTATACAGTACCCACATGTAGATGGCCTGCAACATCACCAGAACACATGGCTGGTACGTAACTTAATTAATTTGACAATGAAATTATTTCCCAGTTGCTGTGTAATTACTTCTTAAATAATAGCTGCTGGAATAGGCCAGCGCAAGGCTCCTGGGTAAGGGCTGGAAATTCAGTGAAAATGATGCTGCTGAAAGCAGGCCCCCAACTGACAAAGCACTTGAGGTTGAGGGACAGATCCTGCTCTCGTGCCCTGGGGAGAATCTGGAACAACAACACCAAGGCTGGTGGAGGAGCTGTGGATGTGCACCAGGCTGGAGGAGAGCAGAGGCTGGCTCACAGTCTTCCACTAGAAAGCCTCAAGGTGCAAGTTGGCTCAGAGAAGTACAACCTATGCTTCCACCCTCCCTGCAGATTTGTGTATAGTGGGATGTACCTCCCGCTGTAGAACTAACAGCTCCAAAACTGCTCCCTAGCAGAGCTACAGCTGGAATGTTAATGCCTCGTGGAAGGGGTGCAGCAAACCACGTTAAACAGGAACAGTAAAACAGGAACAGTACATTTTTGACACAACTTCCAAGTCATCATCTCTGACTACTTTGGGTTGAGAAGGACTCCAGGGCCCAGCGCATCAGGACACTTCTCCTGCCCCAATGCCACAACCTTAACCTAATGCAGCAATTACAAGCTAGTAATCTAGAAACCCACCAGAGAGGTTCAGTTACACAGTGGGTGCATCTACATGTTCATTAATGCCCAGTAGTTACCGCGCATTTAGTTTAATACTTCATTAAGAAAGTACAAACTAAATGCACAGTAACTACATTTACTGTGCAGTAGTGCCGGCAGATGGTTTTTTTGTGACGGTTACTATGCAGTAGCCTAATAACACTGTGCAATAGCTTATCAGCATGTTTTTTGAGCAGCACGTACTGCACAGTGTTATTAGACTACCACACAGTAAGCGTCTCGTGTAGAGGTGCCTACTATCCCTCTATTCCTGCCCTAAGCTGTTGTGGCAACGTTGGACCCCACCCAAGGCTCATTTACATTTCAGCTGTAGCTTACAACAGTCAATTCCCCCCCGGTAAATAAGATTTATGAGACAGTCTGTTGTGTAAAAGCAAAATCACCGTATGCCATTGAATTAATGGCTGGAAACATACAAGGAAGTCCCAGAATTGTGCTTTACCAATATTGCACCGTAGAGTATCTCCCTTCTGTGGCCATCTGGAAGGAGTCAGCTGTCACCTGGCAGATCAGCAGTGACATGTGTCCAATGTGAAGAGAGAAAAGGTGAAAGCAGGGTCTGAGGTAAGGGCTTTACCAGCACCTGGCTGAGATAGCCACTACGCCTATGCAAAACACCAGAGTTTCGTTTTGATGTCCGTTTTGCTGTTTCAAAGGGACAGTGTTTCATTTTGTCATTTCATTTAGTTTTGAAGCACTATCTTGTTTTGTTTCATCAAAATTATTTTGCTGTTTTGATTTGTTTTGACGTTTCGCCCATAGGCTATAATGGGAAATGATGAAAATGCCTAAAACATTGTCATTTCATAGTTTCTAGGGTTGGAAGGGACCCGAGTAGATCATCTAGTCTGACCCCCTGCCACGGCAGGAAAGAGTACTGGGGTCAAACGACCCCAGCAAGGTGTACATCCAGCCTCCTCTTAAAGACCCCCCCAGGGTAGGAGCCTGCACCACTTCTCTTGGAAGTCGGTTCCAGATCCTAGCTGCCCTGACC
>NW_017728922.1:17592762-17624392 GCF_001723895.1 Crocodylus porosus
TCCCCCCACACCTTAGTGTCATCAGCAAATTTGAACAGGGTGCTTTTTACCCCCTCGTCCAAGTCACTGATGAATATGTTGAACAGTGCGGGCCCGAGGACCAAGCCCTGCAGGACCCCACTGCCCACATCCCTTCAGGCCGAAAATGACCCATCCACCACCACTCTCTGAGTGGGCTCCTTCGAAAGGCCTGAGAGTCTCTGAATATTTATTACCAGGTCTGTTTCAGATGTTCCTTTGCCTGTAAAACCAAGTGACCCATGGCCCCAGTTTTGTCACTGTGTAGCTCCAGCTGCCGTCCATGGAAGACTTGGTTCTTAACTGAATCCAATCAGGCAGGCTCCGAGGGAGAGAGCAATCACAATACTGACAATCTAGAAATCATTAACAATTAGCTCAGAAAGCCCTCCCAGACACATCAGTGCCAGGTTTTACCGATCCAAAAACCCACAATGCTCTAGGGCCTGACCCAGGCACTCTGTGCTCTACTGAGATCCCACATCTCCCTCTGCTTCCAACCCAGCAGAAAGGGAACCAAATACCACTTCACAGGTCATCCTGAGCCCCATGTTCATTTTTTATGGGGAGAGTGTGTAGCAGCAGGAAGAGCTTCCTGGTTAAGATTTATTTGTCAAGTGGCAGCCGTCTGCAGTTATGTAAAAGGCGGGAGTGTCAGAAGTGATCTCTGTGGGGATGGGTGAATCAGCTGAGTGGTTGGATGTGGTCAAAGGTGCGTGAACAGTGCTAAATCACATGGCTCTGCAGCGGGTCGATTTATCACCCCCACATCTGTGAACTATGCACAATCCACACATGTAACCATAACTCTAGGAGGGCTGCAAATGCTACATGGTGATCTAGAGCCTATGGGGATGTGAAGCTCTCTATTATAAACAGACACACACTACATAGGCCATCTGCCTCTACTATATAAAAGGGGCTGCTGAAATGAGTTCCACCTTAACTCCTTTCAATGTCTAGCCCATCTCCACCATTAGATTGACTCTGCACCTCCTGATCAGTGTAGCAACATGGCTGTGAAGCCTGCAATGCCTTTCCTGCAAATCCCAAAGGGGATTCCATGACCTCTGGCTCCCAAAGGCATGTCTCCGTTCTCCAGTAGAACAAACATATGGCAAACACACTCCTCAAAGCCTTGCTTAGTCATCAGGAATTCCTATGCATCTGGTAGCACTGCAGTCTGCAGGCACAGCGAGTGCCATTTCATGTGCTGTCAGCAGAGCCCTGGCTTTCATTACCCCTCCCTGGCGAGTACCGTGTTGAATTGAGCCACAGCTCATCCCAGCCTGGCATTACACACTGCTGACGGGAATTAATTTCATTCTTGTGGTGGAATCCTGCACACTGCCATCATCATGAGACAATGAAAATGGTACTGACTTTACATCTGCAATGTATCGTTCATCCCAAAGAGTAGGGTAGCCAGTAGATGCAGGGATAGCTCAAGTGACATGCAGCTACTTTAGCAGCTACGCAGCATTGCCACACAGTTTAGGGAGGAAAGAAAAGGAGAATGCTGTCTCCAACTGAAGGCTGAGAAAGGATTTTACTTTTGTAGACTATAGACAGCCAGACTCAAATGTGCCAAGGCACTGGAGCTAATGTTCCTAAGAAAGAGCCCTAGGATTTTTAATGACCACAAGTAGTCAGGAATTTGGTTTCTGTCCAACTGAAAACCAGTACCATGACTCAGCAGCAAGAAAGGGACACAAAGTGAACACGAAGCGTAAGTAACTAGGCAAAGCCTCCAGCTTGGGGTTGGCCCAGGCCTTGCACCCCCGGAATGGTGGACTCCTACTTTCCAAAAGTCGTGCTTATACTGGAGTTGACCAGTGCTGCCCACTGGGATGGTGCCCCTGGACTTCGTGGCACCAACATCAGCTCAGGAAGGATTTAAAGGCCTGGAAACACAAGGAGCCAAAAAAGGAGCAGTATTTTCAGCCTTGGAAGCTGCCTTGTCCCTTCAGTTCCTGTAGTGCAGTCAATGGGCTAAGCCCAGGCAGGGGAGGAAGTGCCTTGAGAGGTACAGAACAGCTCATTTGTTTGAGAACCAAGCTTCCCAAAACGATTCTGCTCTCCCTTAGGATGTGCCAGATGCCCTGGCTTGATCACACTGAAGAATGTGAATGTGCCTACATGTAGTGGGGAATGAGGAGAGAGATGAGAAATGGGACTCAACCACCTTAATTATATAGGGACTGACACAGCTACCTGAGACATCTCTGTGAGAGACTACATCCAGCAGCCATCTCCCCTTCCATACCAGGGCACTGGTACAGCAAGAAGAGTGCCACCTACTGGCACACCAGCCCCACCATATCTGCAAGGTCTCCTATTAAAGCACTGACCTGGTGAAGATAAATCTGATGTCACCATGTCCCAAGGCCGCAAGGCCAATGCGACTTCGAGGCCTCATCCAACCATTGTGATAGTGGCCCTGCTGAGTCTAGTACCCAGCAGTCCAAATAGCACCCTGCTGCCAGCCTGGGACCTTTGGCCTCACAGGCAGGGTAAGAGCAGCAAAGGAAGAATGAACCCCTTCATGCCAAGAGACAATAAGAGCCCACACAGCTTGCTCACAGCTGGAGAACCAGGAGAGTTGGATTAAAACTGAGAGTAGGACAGTAAAGGTCAGATGCAAGGGGACAAAGGGAAGGGAGAGGGAGAGACAGAGGCAAGGAAAAGAAATAGGGGAAAGGCAGACAAATTCAGAAGAGGAATGAGAGTGAATGACCCAAATCAGAGCAGGAAAGAAGGTAAGAGGCCAAATAAACAACTATCAGAGAGAAACTGAGGAGGGAAGAGCCCACTGGAGGCAGACAAAAGGCCCTGCATCTACTGCCCTGGCTGGGATTGCATCTGACACATGATGGGAGACACTTAATTCACCCTGTTGTAAACACCCCCACCCCCAGCTCACCTCCCTCAGTTCCTCCAAAGCACATTTGGGAGCGAAGAGGTCAGCTGGCACGTTACTTCTATCCAATCCCAGAGATCCCCCATGCAGAGCTACTGGATGCAGTGATGCACCTGTGCAGCCATGTGCTGCAGTGCACAGCACCTCGTTCCAGGTCACCAGTATCCACGACACATCCCAATCAAAACCTGGAGCTGGAGTGCAGGGTGAGGGGAGGTGGCTTTCCCTGCTTCTGTTTTGAGTTTTGCCACCTACCCGTTGCAGGACATTGAGGAAAGCCCCCTGCCTTTTGCTGCCTCAGTTTCCCCCATGCCAATGACCCACCTTCACAGCAAGGTGAGAAGGGAAGTTGCATTCATGTGGCTGTATAGTGGTGGGTCTCCCATCACTAACTGACAGTGCAGAGAGCTGAGGCAGGGGAAAATAAGGGTCTAGTAGCATAGCACATCTTGATCTAGATTGGTGACTCTAGGGGCAGTCAGCATTGCACGGGATCAGGTGCCGTTTGCATGCTCTGGGTTTGCCTTCCAGCACTGCTCCTTTGAAGATGAATAGGGGCAGCAGCTAGGAAGCTGGAGTGTGTGTGGGAAGCAAGGGCAAAGCTTGTTGGCCTGGTATACTGAGAATTGGTGAACTTAGCCTGGTGGACTTTCCCTCAGAGCTGTGTGGGCAGCAGTTACCCATTAGAGGGGGTGGGGGATGGCAGCTGTGTTCAGGTCATCCCTGGGGAGCAAGGGGCTGGTAGAGGTTTTCCAGTGGGTGCAGAAGTCAGGGGAAATCTTATACTTTCTCCTTTCCCCTCTAAAAAGGACAGCTTGCAAGGGCTGAGTGCAGGTAGGATGCAAGCAGCTCTGCAATGACAAATTCCAGGCAAAGCAAAGATGACATGGAGGCTCCTCATTTCAGCCCCCAAATTTGAGCACCTACAGGAGCGTTACAAGGGGCAGGGGTGGGAGGAGGGGTGCCTCAGCAGGGATGATAGGACTGAAGGAGACTGGGAAACAGGGCAGAGGGAATGGTGACAGTGCACAGGGAACAGTGCTTGGGTCCCGATTGTTCTAATTACAAAAGCGGCATCCAAGGAGGGTAGAGGCTGGAGGAGAGCCTGAGTCAGCGTGCTTCCCAATGACTCAGCAGTCTGCAAGATCCATCACCCACAAGCTGTCTGGGAAGGAACAGCATCTGACAGATGCAGTTAAGATTCCCAGGCCAGAGCTGCCTGACCTCTCAACTGCTGTTTGCGATGGGGAGGCTCAGGGGGGAATAAGGAGAGGAAGAGTGGAAAATGGAACTTTTCCAAAGAGAAAGCAGCAGAAAGGAGAAGAAAAAAAAATGAAGCAGAGTCTGCTGCTGGAAAGTCAGCTGTTGTGTGAGCACTGCAGGGGCCTCAGGGCTACAGTCCCAGACTGCAGCATTCATTCCTGCTGCATCTCCCAAGGCCACCCCTGATCAGAGACTGGGACTGGGCTAGCTCAGCATCACTGCTGAGTGGCTTCTGCCAAGGAAGGGCTGGAAATAGCAGAACTGAGGGTCCCCAAAGCCACCACTCCCACACCACCTCCTTCAACTCCTCCTGCTGGGAGATGCTGGAAATTCACTCACAGCCAGTGCCCCTATCCCATTCCCCACAGCAACAGTCTGACAGAGAAGAACCCCTATTTACCCAGCCCCGGGGATTTTTATGGAGCTGGTTGTGTAATAACCTACAAAGTTATAAACATCTTAGCTGCGAGTCCTGTATTTGTGGAGCCTGGGCAGTAGGTGCCAGCTGCAGGCATTCGCCGCAGGAAGGCCATCAGGAACATCCCTGCTTGTCGGGGGTGAATTCCTTTCAGCCTTCTGTGCAGTCACAGGTAAATGTCCCAGTCCAGCCCAAACACAGCTGAAAATATGTCCAACACGCACCTTGCTGCACCCACCAGACGTTACTTTGAATAGGCTTGCTCTCCCTTAGCCTTGTTTGTAAAGACTATGGGATTGGGGCACATGACTTCTGAGGAGAGGTGAGGGAACTGGGCTTATTTAGTCTGCTGAAGAGAAGACTTGATAGTAGCCTTCAACTACCTGAAGGGGGGTTCCAAAGAAGATGGAGCTGGACTGCTCTCAGTGGTGGCAGATGACAGAACAAGGAACAATGGTCTCAAGTTGCAGCAAAGGAGGTTTAGGTTGGATATTAGGAAAAACTCTGTCACTAGGAGGGTGGTGAAGCACTGGAACAGGTTACCTAGACAGGTGGTGGAATCTCCATCCTTGGAAGTTTTTAAGTCCTGGCTTGACAAAGCCCCAGCTGGAATGATCTAGTTACAGCTGGTCCCACTTTTAGCAGAAAGTTGGACTACATGATCTGAGGTGCCTTCCAACCCAAATTTCCTGTGATTCTATGAAAATGAGATTGCCACAGCCCCTCGTTGCACCAGGTCAAGGAGCTGCAGGAGAGAGGAGTAACAGCTGCAGGCAGATAGAGCTCTTCTTGTCTGGTGAGCGCAGAGCTAGGTGGAGAAACCTAATTTTGGGAAGCCTTTTAATGAAGAGTGGGGATCTGCAGTGAGGGGACACGGCTGTAAGAGGGCATTCCATGGGGGCAGGGGAGGAGGAGAAGGGCAGAGATGGGAGGGGGCAGGAAAAGGCCAGTGGCTGAAGTGGGGAGACCCATTAGATAAATATGCCTGATTGAGTTGTTGGTGTTTTTACTTCCTTATATATAGATCTGTCCCACAGGGGGTTCAGGCATCAAGCACATTTTGCTCTTTCCTCCTGGCATTTATCATTTGCAATGCATTTTCTCTTTCTCTGAAAGGGCTCCTATAACATCTCAGTGCAAATTTCAGGGAAGTACAAGGAAATATACTGCTTTGCCCAGTTTCTGTGCAAACAGGTTTCACTCTACCACTCCAGCATCTTGGTGTAGCTTAATGCCATGATGGAGCACATCTTATGGGTTCCATTAGCTAAACCCCTGCATAACTCAATAACTCATGCAGGCCCAGGTGAGGGAAGGCAATCTTCCTTGCTGCCTAGAACACCACTTACTCCCTCTTTGCCCACATGCCAACTTCACTGCTGGGTGCCAGTAGGGCACCCAGCAATGAAGTATGGAATGCCAAGGAAACACTCTTGGTCTGCCAGCCCAAGCCATTAGACCTGGATTAAGAACAAAGCCACCTCAAGCACTGATCTAGCTACAGCTCTTCTTGGACTGGGTGATGAATAGAACAATATGGAGCTCCGTGCAGACTGATAATGGGTGAAGTCACATCCCACACAAAGAGCTGCCCAGTGAAGCCTCATCTTCATGCTCCTGGGAACAAGTTGACTAGCTGGTTGGGCTCACTGCCCTTGCAACTCTGTTTATCTGGTTGAACTGCAGCATAATTTTGTGTCCTTGCAATCATAACCTACACAGGAGTCCATCATTTGTATTCTCCACTGCAACCAGAAGTGCTTTTTCAATGACTCAGATGCTCTGAAATGGAGCCAGCTCCTCCTGACCTACGTGGGATGTATCTTAATATCTCAGGAGGGGTCTCAGATGAAATTGGGTTTTAGTTTGTGTTTAACTCCAGTAACACATTGGCCCTTGGTTCAGCAGGAGCAGGTTTCAACCCTAGCAGCTCTGATGTCAATACTTTACCTCCCAGGAGCACAGTAGGTTCCTTGGTCATTACAGCAGATGGTAGGCAAATAAGAAGCAAGCTGTGTGGAGAGGTAAAAAGGAAGCCATATGCTTTCTGCCCCGGAGATCAGAATTTTTGGGGAATTCAGCATAAGATAAACCCCCCATAAACCCCCACCCAGAGCCATCCCTGGCTGCCGCAAGTGCAGCCCAGCCCACGCTGGGAAAAGCTCAGCGCAGCTCTGGACCCAGCCCACAGCGGCAGCCTGCCCTTGCTCCTGATCCAATTACTGATACACAGCCTGGCAGCTTGAAGAGCAGTGTCTAGCTGGTAAGTCTGTTATGGTGGAAGGGAAGGGACGAGGGAAGGTGTGTGGGGGAGGGCAGATCGAGGCCACAGCTCCACTCCCTCCCTCACTGGAGGGGCCTTGATCTGCACCCCCACACCTCTTCCCTCCACTTCCCCTTCCACCACAACAGACTTACCAGCTGGATGCTGCTCTTCAAGCTGCCAAGCTGCATACTGGAAATTGGATCAGTATCGGCTAATATGCCTCCTTAAAAATTGGCTATTGGTATCAGCCCTAAAAATCTCTATTGGTACACCCCTAATTTTAGCACATCTTCAGAATTAGCATTGTCACTGAATTCAGCAATGGCCTCCCGAGTTGAACTGATCACAATATTTCCCTCAAACCATCTTTCAGTGAAAATGGATTTTCTGCAAACAGATTTTTATTTTAAAACAGGCCTTTTCCTTGTAAACCTTGGGCACTTCCATTGTAAAACTAAAATTTCTTTGACTCCCCCCCTCCTCTCCAAAAATTCAAAGATAAAATAAAGGTTGAGGAAAATGACAAAAAGTAGGGAGATTTTTGCGAGGAAAAAAATCTTGCTATTATTTGATCAGGCCTGGTTTTGCCACATTCAAGTTTCCAACTTACTTTGGGTGGAGAAGAGCTGGCATGCCATTTATCTCTGGGTACCTGCAGGCATGGCAGTGCTTCACCCTACTTCCTTCCCTGCACTATCTGCCCATGCAGCGCCAATGAAGAGGTTACCTATTGGGTGGTGGATGACAAAAGGAGTACTACTAAAAACAAAGACGGGACAAGGCAAGAGGCACACGACTGGCCCAGAAAATAGATACAGCTGGCTGTAACAAGCTGATTAGGGTGGGGAAGGAGGCAAGGATGCCACTAACTGGCACATTCTGCCCTGAAGACCTCCTGTTCAGTTCAGAGAGCTACAGGCAGCTCCACACCCTCGTCCATAGCTGTTAAAGCTTCAATCCTCCAGGAGGGTTCATCTGCTAGGAACAATGGATCCTCCACAATCCCCTGAAATGCCACCCTGCCTCACTGACCTGCCACCTACCCAGATGCACATGGCTGTTTTTGCAAGTCAGCTGACTCTACTGGGCAATTGTCACATAATTGGAAATCCAGGAGGGTAAAGGGAATAGCTTAGCATCACCCTACTGTCACGTCTCCATGCTTATGTACAGGGTGTGAGCTGTGAGGCCACACAGCTGACTGCTTAAACATGTCTGGCTTTGGTAGCTGTCAAACAAATGGTGGAACTAGCTCAGGCACTGAGCAGGGACTCAGGAGAACTGGGCTCAAGTTCTCTCTCAGTAAGGGCCTCCCTGCTCATGGGCGAATCCTGGGAGATGCTAAGTGCTTCTGCAAAATCTAACAACAGGGAGCAGACAACTCAATGCCTCCTCCTTTTTAGTTCCCTTGTTGAGTAACCTCTAAGCCAGGGGTAGGCAAAATACAGACCATGGGCCAGATCTGGACGGCCAGGCCATTCTATCCAGCCCACAGGGCTCCTAATTATTAAATTTTAGAATTTTTTATCTGCCCCTGGCTGCCTGTCAAAAATAACAGGAGCCAGCAGCAGCAGCAGGGCCCAGTGACAGCAGTAGCAAGGTCCACCAGCCCTGGTCCCACAGCCCCTCCCCCGACCCTGCCCCCCCCAGCCCAAAGCTTCTGCCTTAGCAGAAGCTTCTGGCCTAGAAGCCTAGGACTGTTCCCTCCACCAGAGAGGGAAATTCAGGTAAGAACTGGCAGAGGGTGAGGAGGATCACCAGCACAGCAAAAGCCAGCTGGGCTCAGCTGGCAATCGCATGGTGCTTCTGCAGCTGGAACTGCATGGTCCTGGAGCTGTGGGTGGGGAGGGAAGGGAAAGCAGCAGGGGAAGGCAGGGTAGGTGTGGGGGTGGAGGCAGGACGTGACAGCAGGTAGGAGCATGGGGCCCCAGGGGTCAGGGCCAGTGGCAGCAGGAGCCAACTGGGAATTGTAGGACTTGCCTGGCTCCTGCTGCGTTCTGCAGTTCTGGTGGTGCAGCCAGGAACAGCACACTGCCAGAAGGTGCCCGGCCCTGCTGCGCCATGCCGCTTGGTTCCTGGCTGCAATGTCGGGATCACAGAACACAGCAGGAGACAGCCCGGGCCCCATGGTTCCCAGCTGTGGGTTGCTCCTGATGCCACCTCTACCACGGCGTGCCTGCAGCTCTCACACTCACGTCAGGGAAAGCCCCATGCTGGAGCCCACTGCCTTCCATGCTGCACAGGTTCCTGGACTCCATCCCGAGTGGAAGGAAACTTGCCCCCTGCTTCCCTGCAGAGTCCAGTGCGGGGCTTCCCTGCGCGAGGGTGGGAGCTGCAGGCACACAGCGCAGAGCCCCCGCGATACAAGTGGCTAGGCAGGGTGTGCTCCTCATTCCCGTGTGCAGCGCTGCCCAGAGATGTGCCCCACTGGGCACCAGTGCCTGTGCCAAGCACAAGCTCCCTGAGCTCCCCCCCCACCCCACTGCTGCTGGTAGCGGGGACCATGTGCCATGTGGGGGAGCGTGGGGGGTCCCTGCACCCCACAAACATCACACACTACCCCCACTGACATATACACACACCCAAGATACCCTGTGCCCCCCCACACCCTATCATATACACACCTCACACAATATAAGAGTGAGACTTTATTTCTGAGTTATTATGCAATCCCTTCTATATACAATACACTATCAAATCATGACAAATATTTTTTATAATAAAATTAAAATACAGTAGGTGTTTGACTTCTAGCATGTGATTTGTTTTTTTCTGGTTCTAAGATGGCAACCACCCTCCCAGAAACAGTATTTCTGGGGGGCAAGGAACAGGACTTCTGGTGTTAAAGGTATGGGGCTAGGGGCCAGGACTTCCAGTCCCAATCTGGAGACTAGGGGGCAGGGCAACTGTCAAGGTTACCTATGCAGCCCCCAACAGCTCGCCAAAATTGTTAAGCTGCCCCCCGCCCAAAATAATTGCCCAAAATAATCATCTTAGAGCAGAGCCTTGTGTGCTGGGGGAGGAGCCGCCTGCCTGCAGCTTCCCCATCCCCCCTCTACCTGGAGCAGTGCAACAGGGCCAGGAAGAGAAGAAGCCATTGGAGGCAGTAAGCTGTTGGAGGAGCCAAGCAGTACCCAGGTAGCTGCACCCACACCAGAAAGACCCCAGCTGAGAAGCTGTGCGTGCTGACTGGGGGCAGGGGCACAGCATGGGGCACTGAGCCCTGGGTGGGGCTCAGCCTCATGCAGAACACTGCAGGGGCAGCTGCGGTGGTGGACCATATCTGTATCCACACCACCTGGATGAGCTCTGCTGCATGCACCCCCTGCCCCACAAGCAGTGACCTACCGTGGGTCTCCGGTACCTGGGGGCCAATACTTGCATTCAACCCCGCTGCCCCCCCCAGGTCCTTCTCATAGCAATACTTAAAGCAGGGTTGGCCTACAATTTCAGGGGGCCCCCTGCAAGACATAGTTTTGGGGCCCCCTGACATGAAAAAGCCGATGGTGGCCGGGGGGGGGGGTGGCAAGTGGCCAGACATGAAGCTGGTGGCAGCAACGCAGAGTGGTGGCAACTGCTCCCTGCCCACCCTTGCTACGGCACTGATTTTGAGTGTTCATGTCGCATAATAAAAACTCTGAAGGGCCCAGCCAGTGCCCCCCTGAGTCGGTGCCCATGGCCCCCTCCCACCACACCATTGATCAGCCACTTCCCCCAATCCTCCCTTTCCCCCACCCCCAGTCGGCTCCTGGGACTTAGTGTGTGGGCAGCCTACCCCCTCACACACAATATACAAGAGTAAGACTTTATTTTGAGTTATATGCAGTTGCCTCTGTATGTGCTACTCAAAAAAACCCGTAAATCAAGGAAAAAATATCTTTTGAAATAAAATTAAGATATGTTATAGTAAACGTTTGATTCTTAACATAAAGCTTTTTTTTTTTATTCATAATTTAACATAATTTCTTCTGAAAGACTGTGTGTGTGTGGCCCCCGAGAGCTCACCAAAACTCCTTAAATGGCCCTCCAGCTGAAATAATTGCCAACCCCTTATTTAAAGGCAATTGAAAAGCCACAGAAAGTAAATGAGCCATTAATCTGGGGCAGGCAGGGATGGCAAGCAAAGGATCAATTCCTCTCTGGCCTAGCCCTTTTGATACTCCTCCCAGGTTGAAATCCATCTGTTATGCAATGGCAACAGCCAGGAGGAGAGGGAACAGGAAGCCTGGTGTTGAAACGCTGGCTCGGTGGTAACAAAAATAAAAAATGCTCTGCCACTTTAAAGCCTGGCCTGGAGCTGGCTTGAATATATAAGAGGAACAGCTTCGATTCAGTGGGTTGTTTCCCAGCATTCTCCCATTTGGGCAGGCAGGAGCAAAATGAGTGAAAAATGCTTGAGCAAACAGCAGGGCTATGCAAAGTAACCACAGAGAAAACAAAGCCTATGGGAGGACTGCCACACATGTGGGACAGGTACCTGCACTCTGAGTGGGACACGTCTTCAAGGTAAATGCACCCTCTTCATGCTCTGCAATTTTCAACAGGCAGAAAGTCTGCTTTGTGCTTCCCAGTCAGTTCCTTACATACCAACACTGGGTACAGGCAGCACCTCCTCAAGGGCTTCAGATGCACACCAGCCTCTCTGACAGTCAGCTCCAGAATGGCCTTCCCCTCTGCCCCATCATTACCTGGGGCAGGAGCACAGGTGGCCCAAGGTCCAGCTGGCTCTTTTTCTCAGATCTTCCCTGAGTGCTGTAGTATGGACTAGTAGCCCTACTGCTACTAATGGGTCAAGACTGCCGGATTTGCAGGGCTAAATGCAGCCTGCCTGTACATTCACCTGCATGAGGCGCTGTATCACTTACCCTGCATAACAGCATGAGCACTGCAGTGCAATAGCATCAGTCTATCCTACAGGACATACAAAGAGGGAAAAGTCCTGCACTAATGCTCTTACTTATTTTCACCCCCATTTAGGCACTTCAGAGCCTGGATCTCCCTGACAGCGCAGTGGGTTAGTGCAGTAGAGCCTTGGCTTCAGCTGAGCTGGGTTCAAATTCTGCTCCAGAGAGCTGCCATTTCACTACACTAATGCCAGCCAGCCCTGCACAGGCATGTAGGGAGTTAGTGCTTCCGATGGGATGACGTTGCCCTGGGGAGGCTGAAGAGTCCCAGATCCCACAGCCGAGATGCATATGTCCTATTGCAACAGTTCATCATGCATTGTTAAAAAACAAAAGCCACCATAATGACTTCTCCAACCTATTCCCATGTCTCAGTGGGTCTATGTTCAGCGCTCCTGGCCCATATGTTGTCCTGCTGGGGTAGCTGCTTTTCCCGTTACATCCTGCCAAACCACGATGCTCAGATCAGAAACCTGTCAGCTTGCATGGCTATGGCAGAGGAAGAGAGTAGGCGAGAGCATTACCATCTGTAACACTGACCTGGGCACTGCAGGGATCAGAGTATCCAACCCTATAAATTTATTGTGAATCTCATATCTTAAGACAGACACTACCTACTATTACTACTACTACATAATATATAGGTTCTCTCTTAAAGCTCCAGCATTTTGTTTTTAAGCAAGCTGCTAGCCCTCATGGCACAAGGAAGAGCCTAATTTTCCAAATCCTATAGGTATGTACTATGGAAGTGAAACAAGCCTAGCACTCGCTGCTTCAGTTTAAAACTTAGTGCTTTTAAACCAATCCCTATTCCCAATTTGTGATTTCCAAGTGCTGGAAGATAGTGATGCAGGCAGAGTTTGGGGTTCAGAACCCTGTTCTTTTCGATCTGACCCGCTTTTCAGATTTGCTTTCTTTATTGTGAGGAACTTGCACTCAGAAGATGGAAACAATAACATCACTGTGGAAGTGCCAGCCTCCCCTGTGGCCTCGTGGCAAACTGTGCTGCTATGCAGCAGAGCTAGGCTTAGTTCCCAGGGCCCAGTATCTTGCTTGCTGACTGTGAATGATGTAGGGTCCTATCTGTTAATAACTAGCAGAGCCAAATTCATTGTGGGAGAGCTGGGTTGAACTCCCAGGCTCTTGGGGCCAGCATCTCTTCACACAACAGCTTTCCAAGTGGAACTTGGCTGAGTCCAAAGGGTCTGGTGTTTTCCAGCTGTCTCTTCACTGCAATCACAATCCTTTGCATCTTGCAGGCAGGGTGTAAAGGGACTCTGTCAGGGGACAGCTGGTAGGGAAGGCTGGTAATGAAGACATAGGAGCGTTGCAAAGAAGAATCTCAGGGGACTTGTCCCAAAGGTTCATCCATCTGTATATAGTCACAATCCCTCTAGTTATAGTTGCAGGCTGAGAATGCCTTTACTAGTGGAGGGCCAGTGCTGAGGACCAACCTGCAGCATATGCCATAAGTGGCACGGACACGTGGTACAACAGAGAGGGGACAGACAGCACAGCTGCAGATACTGCAGGGAGCAGAAAGCAGAGCAGCAGATCAGACAGGGGGCATAAAGGCAGGGAACAGAAAGCAGAGCAGCTAATCAGGGCAGAGGAAGGAACTGGAGTGGCACTTGGGAAGGGTGCAGAGATAATTTGTGACATGCCAAAAAAGTTGGTTTCCACTGATCTGACACTCAGAAGAAAACTGAACTTCTGAATGACTACTTTGCTTTGGTATTTCACCAAACTAACAGGGAAATCATACTAGATAAAATTCGGAATGGGCATGGTGGGAACGACTGCTTTCATACTGTTGATGTTGAGCTGGTGCATGACCACTTACAAAAAATATACATTTACAAGTCAGCAGGACTGGAAGAACTTCATCCAAAAGTGCTGAAGGAGCTGGCCAAAGTCATTGCAGGACCTCTGGAAAACTCTTCCAAGACTCATGGCGCTCAGGGGAGGTCCTTAAAGACTGAAAGAAGGCCAATGTTGTGCCCATCTTCAAAAACGGGAGGAGAGAGGACCCGGGCAACTACTGGCCAATTAGGCTAACTTCTTTCTCAGGGAAAATCCTGGAAAACTTCATCAGAGTCTACAAGTGATACACTCACAGAAAGTAGGATTCTGAATGACAGCCAGCATGGCTTTGTCATGGGCAGGTCTTGTTTTACCAATCTCATTTCCTTCAATGATCAAGTAACTTGCCACCTGGATAAGGGAGAGGAGGTCGTCATTGTAAACGAGACTTCCAAAAGGCCTCTGATCTGGTATCCCATGAAGTTTTCATGGGGAAATTAGAGGATTGTGGGCTTAACTGCATGACAAGCGAGTACAAAGCTGGCTGCGGGGTCAGACCCAGAAAGTTCTAATGAATGGATCTGTGTTGTCCTGGCGAGAAGTGGCCAGTGGTCTCCCTCAGGGGTCCATGCTTGGTCCAATGCTTTTCAACATCTTTGTCAATAATCTGGATGTCGTGTGGAAGAGCTCACTGGCCAAGTTTAAAGACAACACCAAGTTATGGGGGATCGTGGTCACACTTAAAGATAGGTCAAGGGTGACTGGTGCCTCCTGAGTTGGGGAGGCACAATTTGTGGGCAAGCCCAGGGACAGACCAAAAGCCTCATATCCACTCCTATATTTCTGTACCCTGGGCTTAGTTAGTGACCACCCCCTCCAACATGTTGCCAGCCCACACAGCAAAAAAAAACTGCCCTACTTTAGGAGGCCAATCTCAGGGGGGCATATACCCCCCAAACCAGCCGCCTGTGAGACAGGCTGCAGATATAGGCAGACCTAGACAGGCTGCCAAGTTGGGCGGATCAGAATCAAATTAAGTTCAACATTGAGAAGTGTAAAGTGCTCCATCTGGGGATGAACAATCCCCAACATACTTACAAGCTCGATGGCACGAAACCAACTAGCACCACGACTGAATGGGACCTAGGGGTAATAATAGACCTTAGTATGAACATGAGCCAGCAGTGTGTAGCCAGCAGGGCAAACACTACTCTGGCATGCATCAACTCATGCATCTCCAGCAAAACCAAGGAAGTGATTCTTCCACTTTACTCAGCATTGGTAAGACTTCAGCTGGAGTACTGCATCCAGTTCTGGGGGCTGCACTTCAACAAGGATGTGGAAAAGCTTGAGAGAGTCCAGAGAAGAGCCACCTGTATGCTCAGAGACTTACAAGACAAGCCATACAAGGAAAGGCTGAAGGACTCGGGCCTCTTCAGCCTGAAAAAGAGAAGACAGAGGGGACCTGGTAGCAGCTTACCACTACATCAGGGGCATACGTCAAGGGCTCAGCAAACAAGTGTTCACCATAGCAGCCTTAGGGAAAACCAGGAGTAATGCCCACAAACTCCTGGAAGACAGTTTCAGGCTTAACATTAGGAAAAACTTCTTCAGAGTTAGGGTGTCCAGACTGTGGAATAAACTCCATCCAGAGGTGGTGCAATCACCTACCCTGGAAATCTTCAAGAGGAGACTGTGGAAGGTCGCCTTGCTGGGGTCACCCGACCCTTGTTGTCTTTCCTGCCTAGTGCAAAGTGCTGGACCCGATGATCTTGTGAAGTCCCTTTCAGCCCCTTACAATCTACGAATCTATGAATATAGATGGGGGATGGCGGATCTGCCAGCTACATCTTGGACTGGAGAAAAAAGGGCTGTTCCTGACCCTGCTGCTGGCTCTTCCCATATAATGGGTTTGACAACTTGTCCAGATTTCTAGAGCCTGGAGATCTTGGTTCTTTGAGGGTCTGGGTGGGTGGCACTGGGAGACTGACCAGCCAATAAAGAGAAACTCCTCTGATAGGGCAAATTGCAGCCCATTTACTGCTCTGAGAGGGGCTGAGGTCCTCAGAAAAGGCCCCTATCATGCATAGAAAAAGCCTGTCCTACAACTTCACTGGAGAGTTATCTTCTTTTAAAGTGCAGCTCTGGGACCCCAGAGGAATATAGGCCAAGTACATGATAAGACAAGAGAAGGTTAAATATATGCAAATAAAGGAGGAAAGGAAGTGGAAGCCAGAATAAGATGAAACGGAAGGGGATGAGAGAGAAAAAAGATAGTGGGGGACTGGGGGAAAAAAAAGAGAGACAAAAGAACCAAGAGGAACTAGCTCACAAAGCTCCCATCAACAGTGAGGGTAGACTCTGAAGTGAAAAGCAGAAGGTGGAGATTTACAGCTGCTGTCTGTCAAGAATATAAGCTCGACTTCCACAGCACGTGGGGCCTGTGCTAACCCGGAATTACCCACGGGAGAAATCTGCTTTTGATACAGTCCTGGGAAACTGAAGGCCTGACCCAGCCTGCTCACTTTCAACCACCTACCACCATATGGAAGCCACATGGGCAGCAGAAAAATGCAGCCATTCCCTAGCCAACCTACACGTTACAGACTGCCATGTTGGCACACAAAGCCACAAGTGCCCTGGTACAACCTGGGCACAGGGAGGACAGAATCTCCTCTACTGAATCTCTAAAGACCTGGTGCCCACATATTCTTGGCCAGGGCAGAGCCCAGATGCCCACTCCACAGCCAGACCTCTCGTTTGTTTGCAGAGCATGAAAGATGGGAAATTTCCCAGAATTTCTCAAGAATTTATGGCTGCAAAGCTTCACAGTTCTCATCTTTTCCAGTTGTTGTTGGATGGCATCCCAATGCTGAGGATTCCCTAAGGTCCTTGCTTTGCATACAAGGCCTGTCCCAAAGCCCAATGGAGTGAGTGAGGGCCTGGGACACATTCAACAGCAAGATAATTCATTGGGACGAGTCAGCAGAGTCATTACTAACCACTGCCTGCAGTTACCTGAAATCATTTCACTCCAGCAGGAGCCCTTCCAGCATAAACATGGTTGAGACCCCAAGGTACCCGGCTTCAAACAAACAAGGAGCTGTGCTGCCTCTGGCCTGCCCCATCAAGCCTGACCTCTTAAGAGGAGAAAACACAGCCACAGGCAGCTCCTTGGCAGTGCAGCCAGCAGGCCTGAAGCAGAAGTCTGGGATCCATCCCCAATACCTTGTCTCAGGCAGCAAGGAGAAGGCAAAGTGTTCAGTGCCTGACTACAGAGAAGTCACTTGAGAGAAGCTTTCTGGCCAAACTCCCAGAACGCCTCAAACAAGAGATGCCTTGCCCAAGAGTCCAAGAACACTGTGGACAGGAGCAATGGAGAGCCCACCAGCACAAAGGGTGTCATCAATAAGTGCAGTTGGGGGAGCTGCCAGTCCATGGGCTTTACCAAGAGGTCCTCACTTGATCCCTGGCCTGTTTCTTTCACCTGAACCAATTTACATGAAGACTTCAGATCCTGGTTGTTTTTCATATTCTTCAGGTCCTGGGACTCATGTTCTCTCTCTCTGTTTAAAGAGATATTCCAGTTGCTCACCACTGCACATGTACGTGCCTGCCCAGCCTTCTGCAGCAGGTGAACTCACCTTTTTAAAAATGCAGCCCCAAGGGGGAGAAAAAACTGGAGTTCAGTGCAGCTTATCCAGTCCCTTGCCCAGCAGGAAGCGTCAGGATGCCAGTGAAGAACGGGCCTGGCTGCTCACGCAAGTCTACTGCTCAAAGCCCCAGTGAGGGTGGGCTGTAGCCAAACAACATGGACACACATCCACAGGCCAAACAACACGGACGAATGTGAGATTGAACACCTCTATACTAGCCCATCTAACCCCAACATATCACAGTGCTGGTGTGCATCTACCCCATGAACCTATTCCTAAGGAAGATTGCTTTTTACTGATACAGCAATATCTATACCAGCTGTGTTGATCAGGACTAAGTGGTGCAACCCCTGACCAACCCAGAATAGATACAGCCTAAATCTTTCTTCAAGACAGTTTTACTCCATTTCTCTCTTGCTTTTTACCCTTTATCTGTCCCCTGCTTGTCTTTGTAGGCCAATTAGCACTGCCTGTGCTGTTATCTGTCTTTCTCTAACTACTATATATGTGCCTGCTTTGTATTCAGGACAAAAAGTAAAACTGTATTAATGCAGCACCATGACTGAATAGTCACACACACCTAAAGCCAGCAATCCAAAGGTATGGTTCCCAAAACTACTGTTACACTGGCCCCTCTACAGGACTGCAGTGACTTGGATTGTGATAAATTAAATTGTTGCCCTAATATGTATGTGCTGTGTGGCCAAGTTACATCTGGTATGGAGAAGAAATATAATTTGGAAATTTCCATGCTCTGAAGTGTTTGAACAGACAGGAAAGCTGGGACCAGAAAGATGATGAAGGCCCAGCACCAATTAGCAAGAGAGACAGGCATAAAACACAGGAGTCCTGTCCCTGGTACCCTGTTGCAGCCGTTGAGCAACAAAGAAGACCGCTTGTTGAAATAAACACACCAGGTCAAAATTTGCCCTTCACTTCATGCAACCCTAGTGCATAAACAGAGGACAGAACTAGACCCAATACCAATATGAAAATGGAAAGACCAGGTTTATACAAACAATGTTGCATGGTAACTAACGCTTTATAGGTGTTGGTAGGCTTTTAAGAGTCGCTGGACAAATTATGGGAGGTAGGTCTGATGGTGGACTGCCCACTTCCAACCCAGCACTGTCTGTCTGCCCCCAATGTTTCTGGGTCACCAAACTGCTTTGGTAGCCCAGAACTTATCTATGGGCTACAGGTTGCCAAACCTGGCATTACAATAACACAGCACTTTACAAACCTCAATCAAACAGGCTTTCACATGCAATGGACACCTCCTTATCAGAGAGTTGAACGCCTGCCATCAGAGCCAATGGGAGGCCTCCTGCTGGCTTCAAAGAATACGCCAATATTGTGCTGAGGGGGCTGTAGAAATAGATAATGGGCATCCTTGTGTTTGTTTCACAGCACAGAGCTCCATGCTCCCAAACACCAGCACATGCTTGGGCAAGGGGCCACTCTGTTCCTTGTCAGGTATCAACTCTGCCCCACTGAAGAAGGCTAGTGCAGGGGCTCTGGCAGGGCTGAACCATCCTTATCCTAGGCACAAGTAATGAATTTCATCCTAACTGCTTAAACTGTCAGAGAGATCATATGCTCTGGAGCTCCTGACCTTTGAAACAGCGAGTCCCACTGGTGTATGCATTACAGGTCCCCATAAGTGTCCATTCCTCAGAGGATATGACAGGCCTCAGGGTCTGTCATGGCCATAACTACTGCATGTTTATCCTGGACAAACTGCAGCAGTGCGTGCTTTGAGCTCTCGATCAATTCTCAATGCACTGGCCAAGATAGTGGCTGTCATATACACGTCACTTTGAAATTTCAATGGCTGAGTTAATCAGTTCTTTCAGATGGTCCAAGGCACAACCCACTGCTGAGGATCCAGTATGTGGCATTTCTGACAACTGAAATCCCAGCTGGCTCAGAGCTGACTAAGCCGGGAGAAAGCAGCAGAAAACTGCCCAACTAATTTTCTTGAAGTATAAAACACTCACCTTTTCTGCACGCTTGTGTAACTGGAAAACAGCCGAGTGGATTTATGTCAACTTTCAGGCACATGCAAAGTTCACCTCTGTGCTGAAGATAAGCATGGGAAATTTCTGTATAAAGAGGTATTTCTTCATAAAGTTCAGAGTGTCTGAAAACACGAGATTGGAATGCAAACAGCTCAGCCATCGTAGCAAATGACACTAACTCCTCCAGGAATTAATTCAGCCTGTTATCCTTCCACCCAGATTTGTCCAAACTACTGCATCCAACACCGCCAGAACTTGGACTACGTGGTAGATGGCAACGAAAGGTGTCCCCCACATTCCCAACTGTCTTTTGCTGCCAAGTCTCAGCTTTCATTTAAAAAAAAAAAAAAAGAAAGAAAAAGGGAAAAAAAACAGAAAAGAAATCCTTATGCCCTTACCCAGCTCCATTCATCTGGTATCTGAGCACTTAATCTCCAATGCACTTATCTAAGCCACACCCCAGTGAAGCAGGAAAATGCTATTATCCCCAGAAAACAGATAATGAATTGAGACACTGAATCACCTGCCCAAATTCACACAGAAAGAGGAAGTCTATGGCAAAGCAGGTGAGCACAAAGTGGTGGTTTCCCTGGTCCCAGGCCAGTATACCAATTTGGGGCCCCAAACACTCTGCCTTCAGGTGACATCCACACCAAGGAACTAAATCCCAGGAGCCCGACAGAGCATATATTATCATCTTCTGTAGGTGGAGTCTAGGGTGGGTCAAACTCATTTTGTGGGCAGAGCATACCTATTTCTGATCCCCTGCCCCCCCTCAATTCATTGCCCAACTGTTGCCATACATCTCTGCAACGCTTTGATCTGCTGAAGGAGCAGGATAAGGAGAAGACAGATTGTCCCTCTCTGAGAGGTTAATTTCAGTCCCACACCAATCCCGTGCTGTCTCATTGGCATTGCTGTGAATCATTAGTGTCCAAAATGCTGAGTCACAGAAGTTAGGTTATAGACGATGCTGTTGGTGCTAAATCAATGATTCCCACAGCTTCTTCGGCCAGCATTTCTCATGGCTTTCATAGTATGTCTTTGTTCTATGCTGCCAGCCTTTGCACCCAAGATGTAAGGTTACTGTATCCATCTAGCAATCAGTACCCAACTGATTTATTTGCAGGGACCAGGGAAATTCAGCTTTGAAGGGTTGGAAGAGCCCCTTCATCAGAGGCACCAGCAGGTGTCATATGTGGTTGGCCAGCTTTGCACCAGGACCTGTATAGCTACAGCTCAGGACTGACAGAGACTGCAAAAGTATGACATGACTTCTCTAGGTAAGAACGCCTCCCCGCAAAGAGGACCGTGTTCTTGAGCACCAGGCTTACTAAGGGGCAGCTGGATCCCAGAACCCTTGCACTTTGCCTAGCATCCCACACTGCCTGACCTCAGCCAAGGGAGTGCAGTTGTCAGATATGTTATTTTCACAAGAGCCTTTCATGAGGTCCCACAGTGATGCGTGTGAGTAGAAACCATAGGTCCAGTACCCGTGAAACAGGCCAGGCCATCAGGTTGTTCACCCTGTAATGCATCTGTTAGTCTGTAGTGCAGCACTGCCTAGCTTCTCTGCTAGGCAACACTGTTTACTGCACAGTCAGTCTCAGAAGTGGCTATGGCTTGTCACAGCTATGCCTCAATCCCTCTGTGGAACAATCTGTGCCCTTAACCGTCTCTCCAACCATCTCCCATTTCCTTCTGTCTACATCTTCATCAGTTGCCATCTTTCAAGTCCATGGTTGATTCAACAGCTACAGATCTCTCCGTCTATTCACCCAGACTGCCACTAGCTGGAGTTCTGGACTGAGACAGACATCTCCTGTAAAGCGGTTTCCTTTCAGTCTTTTCTTTTCATCCCTTAAGTACCCTGAGGCCCTATAATTCTCATGGTGCCTGTTTATGCCTGGCATGTGCTGGGTAAAACATCTCTGGACCATAACATCAGATTGTGTAACCTCTATTTTGCACAGAAAGAACAATGACACAAGGTGTGGAGCAGCTGGGATTCAGGGCCAGCAATGTATTTATCAATCATCTATCCATTCTTCTATAGGAACTATCCATCCTTCAGTGCACCTCTGTCTAAACATTTGAGAACTACCAGAGAACAGTATAACCATCTCACCATCTGTCCCCTGACTGAGCCCCTTGCATCAGCTCCAACCATCTAACTACCTATCCATCTTACTGCCCAATATCTCTTCCTGCACCTGTCTATTCACAACAGCCGGCTTTCCATCCATTTCTGAACATACTTCCAAGTCCATTTTCCCTTGCTTACTTTGAGGGGGCTTAGAGGAAACATTTGTGAAGATGCTGGCATTAAGACAGTGTGAACAACATAGATCAAGACACAGATATGGCATGTCACCAAGAATGACCTGCTCTCCCTTTATCCCAGCAGCTTAGAAGGAAGTGTAAAGCCATAGGAGGCAATATGGATTCTGGATATGGACACAGAGGAAGTGGGACTCATTAACTCAGCTCAGGAACATAAGAAGATAAGCAAGAACATGAGAATGTCAGCACAATCTCCTGCCATAACTGGGAACTGGAGATCAGTCCCCTGCTCTTGTGCCAACAGAGAGGTGAAGAGCATCAAAGATGCAACATTGCTCAGTCCCTGGGGAGAGAGAGTCTTTCCAACCCCCGCACTGCTCTAAGGCAACTAAATGCTGCCTTTTATTGAGAGCCCACAGGAGACTGAGTAACAAATCACCAGACCTTCACTAGGGCCAACAAGAAACACATCCAATTAAAGACATGAGGCTGACTGCTATGTGGACTTGACTTTGATTGTAAAGGCAGCTGTCACTCCAGAAGGACAGTTTGGCTGGAGGTCACCAGGATGACTTAGCCAACCAGTTGGCTCTGTGAAAAGCAACAGAGAAGACACTGCCACAAGCAGCTTGGTTTGGGGTGGAGAAAGGGCATTAATGGCAGGATGGAGCCAAAAGCTTTAGGGGACAAGTTTCAATGAAAGACCACCTAGGTTGAGCTGGGAGCTATTTCAAAGAAGCTTAATCCCACCAAGCTGAGCCAGGAAGTCCTGACTAAGTCAGCAGCAGTGGGGATGGATGGTTCAGGTAACAGCTAGAAGAACTCAGTCCTCCATTGGCTTGCAGAGCATCAGTAAGTGCGGCCAAAGGTCGGTTCTCACCCTGAAGGGGACAGAGAGGTGTGACCCAAGTAAGAGTTTCAAGAGCATTAACTAGATAATTAGGCACTGGGGACATGCACACAGCTCCCCATAGAGCAGAGGACTTGCCCTGCTTAGAGAACAGCGCTGTTGTTGAGAGCAGTGTCCATTCCTGAGGTTCCTTCTTCCTTCCGAAAAGGAAGTCAGTGGTTGTCATGAACAAGAAGGCCGTCACAGGGTTTTTGGACTGGAGACTGCTGTCCCATGAATGAACCCCAGAGGGCACCATTTAATATGTGACAGAGGGGTGGTCCCAGATGCAGGAAACACAGATGGGTCAGTTGTGACCCTCATCTTGAAAAATGAACAACAAAATAAAAGGAGCCTAAAGGCAAATAGGAGGGGGAAGATGCTGGGGAAAGACACTGGGCCAAGATCTTCAGCCCAGACTCATCCCACAAGTGCCACAAGCTACAAGATCAATGCCATGAATTTATCACGTGGCCTTGTGGGCATGATCTACCTGCTCCTGACTGGAGGTTGTCAGGGAGAAAATGCTGAACAGTCCCACCATCCCTGGGACTGAGAGGGGTCAGAAAGCACATGTTAGGACCACAGTGTTTTAACCTTTCTGCATAACTGGGCAGGGCTGCTCTGATGTAATAAGATCAGAATTACTTGACACATGATGCACTGGTGTCTAGGCAATTATGTATTTATATTAGGTCAGAAGTTGCCGAGAGCCTGGACATCTGCTTACTCATCATGTGAGAGCCATACTGCTAGCAGACATCTGACCCTGAAGCATGAACACACCTGACTGAAAGGAAGGAAACCCCCCTCCTCAACATACTATATGCGCTTGCACACAATTCCAAACCTGTTGGGTACTCTGATTTGTGGGGCTGGGTGACTCTAGGACATCTGGCCTTCCTATGTCCAGCAGTAGCACCCTCTGGTCTATCTGTGGATCTGTTCCAGAAGCAGATGGTATCCTCTCTCACATCTTTCTCTTCTACACATCAGCTACCTCATTCCTCTTTCTCTGCCTCTCTAGGAAAGGCAAAGACAAATCCTTCAGATGGTGCCAGCCTGCACCACTGATATAAAGAAATAAAGGAATCAGTGCCCATTCCACTGAGATTAAATAAAAATTCATCTCTGATGTGATTCTACCAAAGTCAATGGAATTGTGGCAAAGAATATTTGGTCCAAGGATTGTAACGATTACCTTAATGGCAAAAGAGGAAAGCAAAAGGTTGTTGAGTATAAACAACTGAGATGGGGGATATGAGCATGTCACCTCACACTAGAATAATTTTGAGAGAAACAGTCCATTTAAAATTGCATTTGTGCCTAAAAAATATCTGCCCCATTTTAGATAAGAGTTGACCCTCTCTGGTCATTCAGGGGAGAAAAAATTAGAAAGGAAAATGTATTCACTGTATTGGTTTGCTTCCTTGGTAGAACTGATAGCATTTTATGTTTTGTACAATTCTACTGTTTGTCCTATGTAGTCAGTTACACTCTTACCCCACCAAAAGGAAAAATCGTCTAACATCAGCAAGACAAGTACAAAAACCCAGGATCTCTGCTGCATGCTCTGCACATTATTTTTTTTTTCTTTGGGGGGGGGGGGGAGAAAGAGGCCACTTATTTGATCATCTAAATATGAACTTCGCCTGAATAAAGAGTCAAACTTTCAGCACTGATTTTTAAAAACCCTGGTGATGAGCATCTGACAACAATCTTCCTCTCTTCCTAGTTAGTCAATATGCAAAAATAATATCTCCTCCTTCCTGGCATTTCATAGAGAGTGACATATGATTATAGCAATCAGTCATCCCCCAAGACCCCAGCAGCTTAGGGCCATTTTAAACAGGCTGTTTAGCTACCAACACTTTTATCCTGCCGGGTGACATCTTCCAGATGAATAAATAAACCTTCATGAATAAATTGCAGTTACTTTTCCTCGTAAGTCTAGAGAGACTAAGTAATACCTTCCACAGAACTTCATTAACATGTAAATGAAGAGTCCCTCGACTGGTAGGTCATAGGTACAGAGCACAATTCAACTGTGTAGCAGATGTATGGTTCTTAAGATTAGAGAGCAGGAGAGAATTTAAACAGGAAAATGGAAAAGCAGGTTACACAGGTTCGGGGCATTGCCACCAGCCAACTGCAACACCTCAGGCAAAAATCAATCCACTTTGTTGGACCTCTGCTCCCCCTCCCACTCCAGGCAGGGATGGTCTGTATTTGGCTTGTGGCTTGCACAATGGGGCCACAAGTTCTTCAGAGGCTTCTAGGTACAATGGCAATAACCATAATATTGCTGAGCCAGCAAAGGGGGAGTGTGAACTGCAGAGACTGCACTTTGCCTGTTCTATTGTTAGCTACAGGACTGCACTCGCTAGGGCTGTTGGTCCATCTGGTCCTTTCTGCCAGCACAAAATTCACTGCGTCATGCTGTTTTCTTATTACAACGTTTGTGCAGCTTCCGTGCAGCTTTGTAGCCATGAAGATTAAAGGTCTGTCTACAGAACAGGCCCAGCAAAAACAATGGCAGCTCCTGCTTCCGATTCAGGTCCCCACATGCCTCAGCCTTAATGGGTGAGACTCGCCATGAAGGGGCACAAAAGGCAGCTCAGCTTTCTCTTGGTGCCAAGTCCGAAGCAGCTTTCCCATCAGTACCAGCCATGGAAGTCTCCATCCCATAATGACCAAACTGTCTAGCAGAGCAGGGGAAAGTGAATCACCAAGTCCAAATTCTCTGCAGGCTTCCAAAAACACCTATTCCATGTACCTGGGTTTAAACCCATACATGGGCCTCCTGGCCTTTACCTCAATTTCCCCATCTGTAAGAGCACTGCTAACAATTTCTTTAGCAAAACATTTTGAGAGCTAGTGATGTAAAGATTTAGCTAAGAGTTGAGTGGTGTCAATCTATTTCCAATGCATTACCTAAGAAGCACCTATACAATCCACAGTGCAGCTACTAGCAGCTTCTAGCAAGAGGCTAGTCATTATTCAAAGGCATTCTAATTTAAACCTGACTTCTTCATGCTTCGGCTCCTTCATCCCCTCTGACCCCAGCTGACAGCAGCTTGTTATCACAAGTAGAAATGCCTCTCTGTCATGGGACTACGGAGAAGCAACTGCTTAAAGGCACAGGCACCGCTGCCCTCTCAAATGCACTGACACTTTCAACAAAGAGCACTTTCAGCAGCCCTGCTCCATGCTGGCCCATAGAAATCTACCACTACAAAAAATATTCCAGAGCTTTCGAACCTTTCCCAGCAGCCTGCCCACACTAGGATCCGAGGACGCACTAGTGATGATTGCCCTTTTCATCTGGCAAGTCAGTGTCTCTGGGAACAGAAGAGACTCAGGGCCTATCTACCATGTACCAGCATAGTGGAAGCAGTACAAATCCTGTGTAGCTGGAATGCAGCTACATAGTATAAATGGGCTTTATGGCACTATTCCCCCTCCTGTACAAGAGCAGCTATAGCTGTAACAGTAAAAGGCATATGTGCTGGCAAAACTGCTGCTACATTAGGGCTTTTATACTAAGGTGCCAGCAAAAAGACTGACACCTACCAGTAAAACATTTGAGTAGCTAATCGTAGAATGAGAGGGGACGCAATCTGCCCTCAGCCTGGGGCAGAGACAAAATGAGAGTCTGGGCTCTTCCCTCTTTGGTCCTGTGCTTTAACTGCCTCATAAACAAACCTTTAATAGGATTTTCTCCTCTGGTTGCCTGCATCCCTCCCTCTACACTTTCTGAACACACAGTGCTTGAAAGTTTACTAAGGCTTCTTCTTGCAAAGAGAAATGTTGTACAGCTCACCACCTCTGTCATGTCAGGCAGCCCTGAGCAGCCAGGAGTGTGCCTGTTGCAGGCAAGCACATACTTTTTAAAAGCGATGTTTTCATTGCTGTCAGCAGAATTCAAAGACAGCTAGAAGCCAAGGGACAGGAGTTCTTATGCCACTGGACAGTACAGGCAGCGCCTCCAATATTTCCAACAAAAAAATCAATGCATGTAACCAAGGGAGCAGTGCTGGTTCCAGGCAGTGAGCTCAGGAACAGGAGGAGAGGCTGCTTAGCATTCAGCATGCAGCTATGTTAGGAGTCACAGTTCACTGGAACTGTTCACTGCATAGATGTGTCGCACTCAAGGGTACAGCTAATGCTGCTGGTGCTGCCACCCCAGAGCAGACACTTGCAAGCTTGACCCTTGGAATTTCTAAGAACAGAACAGAGTAACTCCACACAACGTTTTCTGCTTCTATCACCAGACTCTCAAAGCTCTTTACAAACACCAACCTGGCAAAATACCAGATGGGAATCAAGGAACGGGGAAGGTGATTATAGGGAAAGGGAGACACAAAGAAGGTAAGTGTTATCATATAGCACATTGCCTTCAGTATTGAGAGCGACCCCCAACACCTGCCATGCAGCAATGACAGGACAATCCATTTCATCCCTTCACATCCCCTAGCTCAGAGATTCCCAAACTTCCCTTTACTAGGACCCACTTCTGCTCTCCAACCCCTGCCTATGTAGCTGGGACCAAAACCACCCCCACGGTATGCCCCATTATCATCACCATTGGGGGGTTTCCCATATCTTATCCCCACCCCTTTTTTTCTAGTTTCTGCTCATCATAACTCAAGAGCACCCCTTGCAGCTGCAGCCCAGCCACTAGCTGAAGGAGCAGCAAGCTGTCTGAGCCAAGTGAAGATGCTGGAAAAGCCTCATGGCTCACAACCATGACCTCTTCCCACCCACCTTGGGAATTCACACAGCCTCTAAAAATCCCACCTCTTCCCATGACCATACACTACAGTACACCGCAGCAGATGCGTAAGAACGAGCTTAAGGTCCCTCATAGTTCCTCTCAAACATCCCAAGTGCTCCTGCTGCTCTCCCCAGGAAAGAGACGAGAACGTTTGGAGGTTCTGTACTTCCAAAGAGGGCCCCTTATGATCATCCCACTTTCCCCCAATATTCACCTGCCTTTGTCCCTCTGGTTCTTTGGAATTAATCTTCCAGAAGCCATCTTGCAACACACATTTCACCGAGATGCAAGATGGGCAAAAAGAGAAACAGAAGTTCTGCAGCTACTCTAGGAAAATGGTCACGTCAGGAGACTGAGCTGGAATGCAGACCATCCCTGACCGCACCTCGGGCTAGGCTGCCTTGTACAGATGGGACTGCCTGAACTGCATTACAGATCTGGATGCTGGCCAAAGAACCCCTGCAGCAGGCAGCCTGTTTGGGAGGAGGGAGGGGGGTGGGATTGCCATGCGAGGGGAACCCCAGCTCTCTTCCTGCCAAGGGGGTAGGAGATGCCAAAGATCTATACGCCACGATATGACTATTCAGGGGGAGGACACTCAAACTGGTTTCAACAAGCTTTTTCACCAATCTCTCAGCAGTCCCCAGATGGGCCCCCCATCCTGCTCTTTGCCCTCAAATGGGGCATCTAGAGCCCTGTGGGAAAGGCAACCCGCTCTCCTGGGAACGAGCTGGCAACAGGAGTGCCACTCAGGATTTGCTCAGCATATGGGAGAGGGGGGAGCCGATTTCCGTCCTGCGGCCGGGACCCTCTAGGATTGAGCTGTGGTGCATTTTGCCCTTCCACCAGCGAACAAAAGCAGCTGCACCCACAGGCCCCAGCAAAAAAATATCAACAGAATTCAGGGAATTTACTTAGCAGACAGAGGCACTGCTCAGGGTATCTAAACAGCATTTGAGAGGCTACTGCCTTCCACAACAAGCAATCTCTACCTTCGCCAGTTGCTTAGCAACCAGCCTTCCCAAAGGATATTTACCTCGGCCTCTGCACCTTCCCTGGCTTTTATCTCCGATGGGAGCCACATCTTCTCTTGCCACAATGCTGCCCGGCTCTGCTTCTCCATGCCTCCAAACAGCCGCACCCCCAGCCCATGAGCAGAACATGAATTTAAAGGGCCAGCACTCATCAGGGGAGCTTAAACCAAGGGCTGAAGCCGCACGAGTCTCTGGTTAGCTTCAAGCTGCTCTTAGCCTTTCATGTCACCTCAATGAAACAATGGCACAGAAGGCTGCTGGCCTGAAGAAGAATGAATCCAGTCTTAGCACATCTTGGGTCATTTGCATCTGTGGCTGCCAATAAAAACTTACCAGCCCATAGATCAGTGTCCTGAAAGCACCCCCTTATCACCACAGGATCTAATCTGCTTTCACCATACGCAAATGTAGGCACCAGGCCACTCCAGAGCTCCACCTCTCGATGCAAGGCAAGTTGCTTGTGTCCGAAACCTCTCTCCCTTTCTACAAAGCTCCCTAGAAAGCCCTTCTCTTACAGGCAAACAGCACAGCTTGATGAACCCCAACAAATCCAGCTGACTGCAAGTGCAAGTGGTTTCCACCTTGAAGAGCAAAACTGTTCTTTATCCAGCAGCTGTCAAGTCCACATATCCCCCATTACACTCTGAGATTTATCACTTCCCTCCTCTCACCTGCTGTATTTTCTTATTTCTCCACCATGCCACAGTCATGCTTTCTGCTTTCTTTATTGTTCTTAAAAAAAAAAAAAAAAAATCAACCATTTGCTACCCTATATTCTATAGTCCCAGTGAAGTGTTAACTAGCAGCGATCTCAGCAGTGGCAAAAAAAGTCTACATTTTCCATGGAAATTCTTTCCACAATCATTCTCTGCCCTTTTCATGGAAAAGATCTGGGCATTTTTTCTTAAAGAGCAAATTATAGGTCTCTACCTTGTTATTTTCCAGTTGATAAAGGATCTATGTCTTGGGGCAATTCCTCCAACCTACTCAAAATTCCTTAGTGACGGGGAAGGGACAGTATTAAAATGAATCATGGCAACAGCAGAGAAAAGCAAAAGATCAATAAGTTAAATAAGCCAGAGATTGAATTAGGTTAGCAAAAGTGATTTAAGCATTTTTCTTTTTCTTTTCTTTTTTTCTTTTTTTTTTCCAGTGGCAGCAATTTGTGTTGTATTTCAGCCCACCTCAGGAAGAAGACCGATTAGCTAGCTGGAAAGGGAAAAGCAAATTGCTATGGTAATCATGGCAAATCTAGCCTGGAAATTAAACCTGCTTGCATTCCCCAAACTGTCCTCACCACTGACAGGAAAACTAGAGGGGCCGCCTGTCATTTGCACAGACAGCTCTCCAAAAGTTAGAAAAGGGCAGAGCAAATCTTTTTCATTTGATTAGTGTTAAAAATGTTTCTTTTTTAAGAACTCAGTGAAATAATATTTTGTGATGGGCCCTTGTTAAATAGAATCCAGTGTTTTTAGCAATTTCTAGGTATAAAATTGCAAATATTTTGCAGTCAGTATTTTATCATCGGAATGGATTTCAGTGCTAAAGAAAGCAAGGCCCCAGTGATGCTAACAGGAACCTGAGTTGGCATGTGCTGTGCAAGCTTCTCACATACAGCTCAGCCACTAACCCCAACTCATAACTATCATTGGACTAACATGTCTATCAACATACAATCCAAATCCCCCAGATCCAGGGCTTCTGTCTAAAGTTGGCTGAAAAATGGATTTGATTTTCTTTCCATCATTATTTTCTAAAGAGGAGGAAAGTTCATTTTTGTCTAAATTGTGAATGGAAACTTAATTTTTTAAAGGATATTAAAATACTAAAACTGTGTTTGGCCAAAGAAAAGAAGAAAGTTTCATTTGCAAAGCAGAACCATTAAGTTTATTTTGAAGCTACATTTTCTGATCTAATAAGATTTAATAAAATGCCATGGTGCTATCACAGTCTTATGAATGTGCAATCATGTTCAACAGCACCTCTATTAGTCCAGGGAAGTTTTGTTTGGATAACTTCTCCTATACAACTTGTACAGAAGCTGGTGGCTTCTGGCAGCTGGGAAGAAAGAAGGCTCCAAGAAAGCCACAGGATGGGGCTGGTTCTTCTTATTTATCAGTCAGTAGCAAGACAGCCAGACATTTTTAGGATCATTAATAAGTTTCAGAGGTAATAGTACTACTCCATTGCAAATTGTGCAGTTCACAGCTCTCTCAGCTCTGCTTTCAGGTTGACAGAGTCTTAGCAAAAACATCTCCACGTTGGTTTACATTCCATTCATTTTTACATACTTTCCCCTTGTGCATGAGGATTTTAAAGTGTTTTTAAATGAAAGCTGAGATTTCAGGTATTTCTACAGACAGGCCACTTAGCAGATTTAGAATGGTACCACAAATCACTACCTACTAGGGCTGAACTGGAACCTTAAAAGTAAAAAGGCACCAGCAACTGACACCCCAGGAACCTCCCAGTACCCTACTGTGATGCCTTCAACCACCATCACCACCTTATCCTGCACAGGAACTAGCTACTTGAATACTCAGCAACATAGGAAGGAAGCAATTTGTATCCTGATCCACAACATGCGTCTAGAGATCCCTGAAACATATCTGATGCCTCTGAAGGCTGCCAAGCCATGGTGAGTGGCATAAAGGTTAACCCTTCCTATTCCCATCTCCATGTGCCTCCTATATGCCAGTGGAGACTCTGACCTCACTAAAGCATGTGACCATCAGATGCAACTCCACTTAAGTCAGTGACTTTGTATGGGAGTAAGAACTGTAAGTAGGAAGAGAATCGGAAGCATGGAGTAGCGATAGGGCACAGGCTTCCTTTTCAGCATCACTTGAGAATGAATCATCATTGCCAGGGTTCCCTTGGTCTTAAGAGCAACTTTTATCCCTTTATTATTCTGAGGAAGGTGCTGAGACTGTTATCATCAGCAAAAACATTTAGGATGTAAAGAGCATTTTCTTTACGTACCAAATGCCAAAAAGGAGCTCTAATGACAGCATAAAGAACCAGAGCCAGAGCCTAACTTCTCAGAACCCTGCACAATAGTCAGTGAGGAAGGCTAGATCACAATGCAGAAATGAGATGCTCCAGATGAGAGATATTCTCCAGGGCATTGTTCTAATTTCAAAGGTCCCAAATCACGGTGCCCACCTCATTTTCCTTAAGACACTATGTCTCACCGCAATACGACCTTCCTGTGTGGTTTATTTTCTAACATGCAGATTACATTACTCACTCTCCTTCCCTCATTCCATGATACCCCCTTCAGACCATCTTAATGACTTCTTTCCTGTGCACCTGAAGCCCATCAAGTTCCCAAAGGATATGTATGCATTTTGCTCTTTCAAAAAAAAAAAAAAAAAA
>NW_017728922.1:17624492-17635590 GCF_001723895.1 Crocodylus porosus
AAAAAAAAAAAAAAAAAAAAAAAAAAAAAAAATCAAGCCTGCAATCTTTTTTGTTGCTTCTCCAAATTCTCCTCCAGGGGCAGTGGAGAGGAATTCCAAAGACTCAGGAGAAT
Organism: Crocodylus porosus; assembly: GCF_001723895.1. Classification (NCBI taxonomy): domain Eukaryota; kingdom Metazoa; phylum Chordata; order Crocodylia; family Crocodylidae; genus Crocodylus; species Crocodylus porosus. The sequence goes on from NW_017728922.1 coordinate 17,624,606, forward strand.
ACAAAAAGAAAAGGGAAGCATGCCACCGCCCCCCTCCCCCCCAAAAAAACTAGAAGCAACCATGTGTTTAAATGCCACCTCCTTCCTTCCCCATCACTTACTCCAGAGGTAGAAATATCAGGGAAACCCAGTCCCAGAACAGAAGAGATTACTGCCTTCCTCCCCTTACTCACCCACAGCCAACAATGTATGCTAACTACAATCAGTTACAGATTTTTCTCTAGTGTAGATAGGAGCAGAGAGGCTCCACTGTGCACATTGTCCACTTCATGCTAATTGGATCTCAACAGCTTGGCTGAGAGGGATTCAAATTCTGGGCTAGCACCAAACCAAGGCTGAATCCAACCTGAAGGACACCATCTGGTACCAATCAAAAAGGAAAAGGTTCAAAGGTCCACCACAGCCTACTTGGCTCATCAGGCTAGCACAGTTAAGGCACACCAGTTTCTGTAGCCAACAGCACATGAGACACTATCCCATGTTGCTCTCATATCCAAATACCTTTAATTCCTCAGCCCAAATGAGCAGGTACCTGTTAACAGGGGCAGCCTTTGCCAGGAATTCAGCATGCCTGCAGATCTGTAGAAAGGCACTTTTACCTGCTCTGCTGCTGCAGCTACAGCCGCAGCCCTAGCCCAGCCAGATCCCCAGCAGCATCTTCAAACTGGGCATTAATCTCTAAGACGAGGTGAAATCCAAGTGAAGATGAGGCAGTTCTGCACTGCCACGTGAGTAAGTAGGTGGAGTTGAAGGCTGTAGGAGAGCCTAAGGTTTACATAGTTTCATGCCTTGATTCTCTGTTGACTGAACTAAATTAGTCTGAACTGGTTTTAAGCCCCACGGAAAACCAGTTTGGCTAACAGAGCTGCTACACTCACATACACCAGGCCAGAGGAAGTGAAGAAAGGATTCCAGGCAGGTAGCTGCACTCACCCACATAGTGAGCAAGGAAGCCATTATGGAAAGCATGAGAGCAAAGCCTGAGTGCTCTCAGCAGGGTGCCAAGATGCTCAGAGCAATGGCGGAGCACACCAGCCAGCCACCTCTTATAAATGACAGTGATCACTGAGGGGTGGCCAAAGAACAATGTGTTGACAAAACAAACCTCTGGAAAGCATTACGAAGCACATCAATTGTGAGAAAGCTGCACTCAAATGAAAAAGAGCAACAGCAGTAGTATTCAGAATGGAGATCTCAGCCATAACCTAATAAGACAGAAATAGGGCCCATTAAGGAAGCCATGTATCTATGCAGCCTTCACTGTGGCCCAATACAGTGCAAGAAAACTAAGCCTTGCTTACTGACATGAAAGAGGCTTTGGCAAGCAAAAGAGCTGAGAAATCATAGCTGGAGTGTTTTACAGCTGTCATCAGAACTCGCAGACTAAAAATACAGCGAGCAGAGACTCCCTATGCCTGACGAAAGCAGAATGCACCCGAAAGCTTGCTAAGAACTTTTTCCCAACTACCCAGTTGGTCTAATAAAAGATATCATATCTACCCGAAGAACCTTGCCAGCCTTAAAGTAGGTATCTTCCAGGATCTAAGTGAATGCAGGCCCAAATTTTTCAGAAGAGCAATTTTGCACTATGTTTATTTTACAGATGGAGAAACTGAGGCACCAGGAGAGAGGGATGCTCCATCCTGTCCTGTAGTCACATGGCTGTCCTTCCTGCCTTACCTGCCACCAAAGAATGCAGCTGTCTGAAGCACACAGACCCTGGGGCTAAAGCTGGTTTTGAAACCCTATGGCTTGGGGCCTCTGAACGAATTCTGCAGCACTGATGCAGAGATCAGCCTTTCTGAACATGTTTGTATGCATTTAGCCTCCCATCAGTCTTGCTGGCTGATATAGAAGTAGCGGAAACTCTTGCTGAAGCTTGTGGACTAGCTAGCACGAACAAGATCTATCTGACATGTGTGTCAATCATTAACACACATGCAACTGTGTTGAGATCCTTGGCTAGAAGATGACAAACCTGTCAAGTATGTTTGTGCCCTTGCATGCCTGGCGCTGTCTTTTGCCAACAATAGCCCAGGACATTGTATTTCTTGACATCACACTGGCAAAAGCAAAGGGGTGGGACTTTAATTCATAAAAAGAACAGCTGCAAAGCCAATCAAGTCTTCCCTAATCGACAGAAAGTCTTGGTTACCTAGGTAACAGATAATGGTACCTTCTTACTAACAGTCAGGAGGTCTTGTGCAAAATAAACCACAGAATCTAAAACAGGATTATGACAGTCCCTTCTTTCATACCCTTTTCATTTGAAGCTCATGATTAATACACAATCCCCTAGCAAGAAAGAAGAATGGTCATGTCTCTGCTTTTGGAGAGAAGCTGCAGTCCCCCATCCCAGGCCTGGGGAGAATTAGAGGAAGGGGTTTCCTCCACTCAGCAAAAGGGCTGAGGAGATTGAGACTGGGAAGAAGGGCATACCTGAAAGCCAGAGAAGGGTATGAGCCCTCTGAGGTTTTAACAGGGAAGGACAACAGGAGTAGCTCTGGGTCAAGCTGAGCACTGCACTGTCTCTGGCTGCCTCAGGAAGTCTCCCATCAGCCTGCACTGGTTGGTGGAAGTAACACAAGTGTGCCCAGCAGAGTACACTGGCTGAGCAGTTCTTTGCTTCTTCTCTGACACGGGCATCTCTGACAGACGGTCTCAAGCTACTCTCTCTGTATACCACCCCTTGCTTATGGGATCCTTCCACAGGGCTCTGACAACTCCTCCCAGTGAAGCAGCATGCCCCGTGGTACTAAATGTGACAGGCCAGGATTGCTGTGCCCCAGCGTTACTGCTTAATTTCAGAGGCTAAAGGACAAAGAACAAGCAGCTGATATGGGCAACAGTACAGCACTGGCATAATTACGTCTTGGTCCAAGGTCTGGGCTGCTGGTGCTGCCACAATACGCAGAACAACATCAGTGATGAAGAGGCACTTCACTTCCTGGACTGGGATTTCACTGCATGTGCTCAGGCACTGGCACAGGATGCCTAGACCTAACCCAATTTTGCTCTCACTCACAGTAAAACCCCCATTTTGTGCATCAGAGGGGGAACAGGCAGGTAGAAGCCACCTGTATGAATACAGCCAGAGGAACTCTCAGCACCCCTCTGCCAGGTGCCAGTGCTCCTGTGGATGATGCAGATGACAAGGCCTCAGCCTCATGGTATCATCCCCTGCTTGTTCTCTCTGGCACACATCTTCACTGAGAGGCAGATGGGCCGAAAGCATTGGAACAAGCACTGCTGGCTGATGGAGAGCACAAACCCCATTGAAGCCTGCTCATTTCTTGCTGTGACGCTTTTATCAGCCAGGCCTTTCATCTGTTGAGGATGGGAAAATGCCCAAGTTAACCTCAGCAGCCAAAAAAAGGGAAGAGGGAGAAAAAAGGGAAAGCAGAAGCCTGCAGGTCAGAAAAGCAAAGCAGCAGAGATATGAAGGAGAATGAGAGACTCAGGGGGGGCCAGAGAGGATCCTCACAGCCTGGCTCCCTGTTGGTGTAAACTGTCTCAGTGCCATAGAATTCAGTGGACCTGTAACGATCAATTCCATGCTCCCATACGAGGTCCTGTTTCAAGGGCAATGCAGGCAGCCTCCAGAGCTTTGCAGGGGCTGGGCACAAATGATGGGGTTCCCGTAGCTGCCCAGATTTCCACCTCAGCCTCATTCATCTTGATTTTCAGTTCCATTTACCACCCATGAGGGCTGCTATACCTGCCCAGCCACTGCAACTCTTGCTCTAAGGGGACAGAGGGCACATGGACTCCAAATCATACACATCAAAGGCCATAGCTTTTCCGTTGGGTGTGTGCCTGCAAAACTACCTAGCACTGAGAGGAAGGGATCTACCCCTGGAGTCTGTTCCGGTACTTGCCTCTCTGTGAAGGCTGCCAATCAAGCTGGCACGGCACCTCTCTACGAGGCTGAGACCACACAAACTCATTTCACACAAGCAGCTGCCCAGCCATGAAAGTGGAAAGGTTCTTAATAGACATTACATCTTCAAAAGGAACACAGCAATTCCTTGCACTCTTAGGATGCCAGCACACAAGATAGGGTTGGAGACAGCAGTAGTACTTGTTGCATACACAACAGTGCATAAAACATACATGCGAAGGGGCAGAAATGGAAATACATTGCAGACCCAAATCTTTCCAAGTGCAAACATCCAGAAGAGATCAATTTAACCCAGGTGTCTCTAGGGCAGGGGTGGGCAAAATGCGGCCCAGGGGCTGGATGCGGCCCACCAGGCCATTCTATCTGGCCTGTGGGGCTCCTAAAAAATTTAGAAAATTAATATTAATCGGCCCTGGGCTGCCCGTCATGCAGCCCTCAATGGCTTTCCAAAACTCAGTAAGCAGCCCTCTACACAAAATAATTGCCCGCCCCTGTACTAGGGTGCTAAAGGCATTAAAAGCATCAAGATAAATGGAATAGTAAGTTGGGCACACTTGCCCCATTTCCTGAATGGGGGCATGCAGTACCTGATGGAACTGGGTGGTTCCTTCTCCTAGACCTTAGACAATAAATAGCCAGATCACAATTTGCTCAGGAGAGCCAAAAGCAGCAGAGGGAGCTGCAAATAAAAAGCAAGTTGCTCCAGGCTAGAGCTGCAGGAGGGGCTCTGGGTCAGGACAGAGGGACACTGACAATTCTAAGGCCAGGCCAGGATGGAAGCAAACACGGCATCTGGTCCCAAGCAAAGCTATCAGTCTCATTTGATTTGCTTGCAATAAAAAGTCAAATGCAATTACCTCCATTCTAAGTCAGTCACCACATCACCACTCATACTGCAGTTCTGCCAGACCTTACAAGCTAAGCAGGACAGGGCTGAGTTAGTCCCTAACTGTAAGACAACATCAGTATCACAAGGAGCAGCAGTGGCGCTATGTGATTGGTAACACAGTGTGATGACTCAGCTCTGACCTAACACCTCAGTGTAGTGCTGGGCTCGGCTGCAGTGAGGGGACTGCTCTGCTACCTTTCAGCTGATACAAGAAGATGGTCACTGAAGAGCTCAGTGCACCTTACAAACAAGTCTGATTAGCACAGTGCCCTGGGCCAACTCCACCAGGAGAGGATCAAGGGACTGGGCAGGGCAATGGCTCTCCTGCAAGTGTTTTCTAGTGAGGTAGATAAGAACCAGGCACTAGGTATGTCAGTGAAAAATCTTAGCGGAGGAAATATGCAGGTAGCTTCTACTGTGAGGTAGGTTACTGAGGTCAACCCCAGGTTGGGAGTAAAGAGCTAACTTCATCTAGCTACATGACAGTACATATTTTGTCTCTATGGCTGGTTCCCAAACTAGGGTTGCAAGCCATTTAGGGTGTAGAGCACTTTCAAATGGGGCTGCAAGTCCCACAGAAATTCACTTACCACAGAGAGACTCTGCCTGGAATGGGGATCATAACTCAAAGACTAGGGGGAGAAGGGGAACAGAAATCACAGACCTTGACCCTCAAACAGTTGCTGGGGTTTGGGGGATTTTTAATCTGTTTTGGGATGGTCCCACTGATGAGGCACTAGACTGGGACCCAGGAGATCTGGGTTCTTTTTTCCTGGAGCACCTGGACAGGTCAGGTGCTGAACAAGCCCCTAACCTAAAAGCTTACACATTAAGATACGAAAATAAACAGACCAAAAGAGATGGCTGAGGGAAAACATAAATAATCAACTAGGGAAGGTGCTATGTTCATAATTAGAGTGCCATTAGAAACATTCTCAACACCACATCTTACAGAGGATCCCTGCTTACCCCCTCCAGTCATGGCAGTACACATAGCTAGCTATAGGCTATGATCATTATAGCTGCTCTGAATTTTTCATTTTTTTTTTCCTGAGAAAAAAATGCCTCATTCAGAAGCCAGCCACTGCCTGTTTAGCAGGCAAGTGAATGTTTTCAATAAACCCAAAGAGGTTTTTTTGTTTGGTCAGCTGAAGCACTTTTGTTTTAGGCAGCTGCGAATGGGATGCCAGGATGGTATGTCCTCCTTGTGGAGGGCTCAGCCAGCCATTCCCCAGAGAGGCAGCAGGGAAGCAGACAGCTCTTGTAGCAGAAAGCTCCCTTTATACATTTCCCTTCTGGATGTTGATATAACAGAAGCCCCTTCTTGCTTGCACCCCCATCCCCTTTTTGTGCATTTCTTTTTCCATCCAAGTATAGGCAGAGACCTAGCACACTCATTGCATGGGTGTGGCAAGGCTCAGAGCAATCCAGAAAGCTGAAGTGGCTTTCTGTAGGAGAAACCTATAAACTACATCTACGTATCAATTAAGCTCAGTGTCAGTAAAGAAAACAAATGAACTGAAATATCCACTTCAAAGACTGTAAATATATCCTGTTGCTAACCTAACTCACTGTCCCCAGTAGCCTTTGATCCTCACTACCTTGCATTGCATTTTTATATATTTTTCCCAGTGCATTTTTATATTTTATCTGTCTCATCTTTACCATGGCATTTTGTATTTTAGATTTTATACTTTTAAACCCTTAAGAATGTACTCCCTGTCAAATTGTTACATTGTTAAAAACCGCAATGAAATCGTAATTGTAAAGTGATAAAATATGCTATAATGGGCTGGTCCCTGAGTGAATGCAAGTATGCATGGTGACGAGTAGGTAATTAAATGACAATAGCCCAGCAAAAGGAACTTTCCATTACAAAACTCTATTCTACAAGCCATTTTAGGCTAATCAAGCCAAGGAACTGATTCCTGGGACTGAGCACCCACCCTATTGAAAATTCCTGCAACCCTTAACAATACCATTGTTAATCAATCAAAAATCACAAACTGACTCTTGAAACTGCACTACCAGATAGCCAAGACCCCTGTGACCAACAGATGTTAAGCACTACTCAAGATCCACATGGGACTGCGACTTCCAGACTGGGCAGCAAAGATAATGCTGGGGGAAATCACATAAGTCTGCCAGAAAGGGATAAAAGGAAGTGAAGCATGACCCTCAGTGGTACCCTCTCATCCAGCACCTGACCTACCGAGACAGAAGAACACACAGGCAGCACTTTTCTGGAGATGACATCGCCTTGAAGGAAGCTGATCATCAACAGCAGACCCCAGGGCCTCGGATTGGTAGATATACTGACACCAGTACTCTCGCAATCACTACAGCAGCTACCATACCAGGAGTGGGCAAAATGCAGCCCACAGGCTAGAATGGCCTGGCGGGCCTCTTCCATCTGGCCCACAGGGCCCCTACAAAATTTAGAAAATTAATATATATCTGCCCCTGGGCGGCTGTCATGAGGCCCTCAATGGCTTGCCAAAACTCAGTAAGCCGTCCTCCGTCAAAAATAATTGCACGCCCATCACACTATACTACATGGGTTTAAATGACATGGGTTTGAATGAGTATGTGCATGCATGCTAAGTTGACCATCACCCCTCATAACTCAAAGTTTGCATTTAAGATTTTATTGGCAACTTCACATCCCATACAATAAATTAGAATTCATTATGATCCCATGAGCTGGTCCTTTGTAGCCAACGCTCTAACCCCACAAGCCTGCCAGGATGGGTCAGAGACCTCCGCTGTGCCTACTGCACCACCACACCAGTCATCTGCTTTGGGTTCCTCATTCTGCTGCAGGTAGAAAGAGTAAGCAGCTTCAATATCTCCCTCCTAGTCTGGTACGGTAGGTATGGCTGTGAGCTGTTCTTCCCTGGAGAGCAAGGCAGCATTTCTAGGAAGAGAGCAATAGGATAGGGCCTGTATGGAGTACACTAGGCTGCGGTCATATGCCCGACTGGACAAGGGCCGATGTTTATACAAGCAAAGACTGAAATCTAGTTAGCCTGCATTTGGCCACAGTTCGTTTCTGATGTCAACAGCACACAAGGGAGTGATGTGGCTAGCATTTCTGGCCAGTGTTTGGGCAAGAACCAAACTAACAACAACTGCTGGAGGAAGAGACATTCCAGCGCCTGGGGGCCATGCTCCCCCCCACCCCATCAGTACACCACTGGCTATCACTGATAGGGGAAGGAAGGAGCTGGTGAGCAACCCAGTGTTAGACCAAGGGTTTCAGGGAGAGGAGCTAGTAATACTTTTTCATTATTTGTTAAACAATACTCATCACTTCCAAGCATTTTATGAACTACAGACAGGAATCACTGCAAACCCCAATTATATGCAGACACCTTTGTGGTAGAGAAGAGCAGCTGTCCAGCCACTGATATACAGTAAGGTAGGTGGGCAAAAGTGACGAGCACCAAAACCAAAGAAGGATGTAGAGACCAATCACATGACCTGAAATTGGGCCATGACACTGGAGTAGCACCCTCCTCCCATTGTATCAAAAGACCACAAAAAGCCAAACTTCAGCAGAGAGAGCTTTCTTGGGACTAACTAAAGCATAGCAAGAAACATGAGCATTTACTAGGTACCGATTTGGCCTCCAGTACCACAGGATTGAGTGCCTCACAGTCTTCAGTGTACTTAACCTCACAACGCCCCTCTGAGGTAAGGAAGCCCTTCTACCCCCATTTTACAAATGAAAAAAGTGAGGCACAGAAAAGATAGGACTTACCCAAGGCAAACCTAGTCTAAGAAGGAGCAGGAAACTGAAGACATGTCTCCCAAGTCCCAGGCAGATGCCCTCACCCCTGGATCATCCTTATCCTTCTGCTTCTATCACAGCTAGCTATTTTTTCTGCTGAGAGCGTTCCAGGAGGCTTGAAGCAAGGTCCCACAGTGGCAAACAAAGCCTCGGGGCAGGGAATATGGCAGCTGGTTGGGAGCAAGGCTCACTGTAGAACATGTGACAGGCAGGATGTTAGGGCTGCTTGTCAGAACAGGGAACAAAGAACTGCAACTCTTTTATGGTCTGGGCCATGCATAGGTGGAAAATGTTCTCTCTCCCTCTTGGCAACTGCCTAGGCCAACTCCTCTCCCCCATCTGGAGTCAGATGATGCCTCTGTGGCAACCACAGAACAGCTAGCATGGAAAAAGTTAAGATTGGGAAAATATGTAATGTGGGTTTAGCTGTCTTACAATGGGATGAAGCAATGAAGCATCTGGAGAGAAGGAAGTCAGCACTGTGACCATTTACCACTCCGCAGACCACCAGTGTGAAAAGATGCCTTTAAGGACAAAGCAATTTGGGAATGTAAGCCAAGGCAGGTTATACAGGAGGGAAGGCTAATGGGTGCTGCAGCAAGAAAAGCGCAGGAAGGGAACCCAGTTTGGAAGTGTGGGAGGTGCCCAGTTCCTTCTGGGGAGGAAGCAGGGGGAGCAGGGAGCACATCTTAAAGGGATTTGGCTCTGCACTGAAGACAGCCACGTGTCACAGCTAGTCCGTGTCGGACAGACCCAAAACATCCCACAGACCACAGCCAGCCAATACCCCATGCAGAGACCTGGCAGCCTACAAGCATAAGCACCGTCTTCCAAGGTTAAAATCCTGTCTGGGGTAACCCTCAAGGCAGCATCCTGAGCGCAGCCATCTCCTTAGAGAGATTCTCCCAAGGAGACTCAGTCCTTCCCTTTATCTCTCTGCTTACCTATGTATCAAACGGCAACAGCATGCCCTACACAATATTCATGAGATAGAATAATCTATCGGTTGCACAGAACTGTAGAACAAACCCAGAGAGTGATAACAGGCTCGTCCGCACTATGATAAACATGCCAAGATAGACGCACCATTCTGCTCCTTACAGAAGAACTGAGGTGCTTTCTAAACACACAAATCTGCATCTGCCCCAATCAGTAACACCCAGGTGCATGTGCATGCATGCACGCATGTGCGCACACGTCCCCCCCCCAGCATATGTATACACACACGCTTCCCCACAGTAAGGGACCCTGACAACAGATAAACAGAAAGGCCTTGAACCTGCCCAGACTCGAGTCAGGCCCCTGGGGCTCTGTGCCACAAGCAGACACAATGATGAGCGAGTTCCTTTTAACATACCTGTGTTTAAGTCGTCATCCCATTGACACTTGGAACTGGCCATAAGAAAGCAGCTTATTGAGTGGAAAACAAAATGGATACCCTACTTGGGAACAGCCTGCTTGCCCCAGTTGTAAGGGCCACCAGCCTCATCAGCTGGAGAGCACGGTGTAAGGGGCTAATTCTGAGCCACTGAATCCTATGAGAAACCTCCCCCCAGCTACTGTGGTGCCATCAGGTGCTGAGCAATGGAAAAACTGGCTATAAATAACACAAGGGTTAAAATGCACTGGGTTTACTATACATGTGACTGCTAAGCTGTGGCGTGATCCTGCCAACAGCACTTCTCCCTACTGCACTAATATAAGTTGCCCTACTAAATGTGGCATAGTGACTCCCTAAGCCAGGTTTGTCCAACATACGGCCCGCAGGCTGCCATGCGGTCAGCCAAACCATTTTCTGCAGCCCGAGGTCGCTCGCTCGGGACAGACAGGTGGAGAAGGGGAGAGGAGCTGCTCACCCCCGCGGGGCTGGGCTCGCATGACCTCCCATGTCACATGAGCCAGATCCCACTACTGCCCCAGCTGCGCCTGACGGGACAAGCTGAAGACAGCGCCCGCTTTTAGTTGTCTCTGGCTTGGCCCCTTGCCTTCGGTGTCCCGCCTGCCTCCCAGGACCCGCCAGGCTCGGCGGCTGTGGGGTGGGAACGGGGCGCAGTGCCTGGCACAGGCAGTCGGCAGCGCAGCCCCGGGGGGGTGGGCCTTGGCACGCAGGGTCCTGGTGTGACCTCCACAGGGCAAGACGGCAGGAGCCACTGTCTGTTGGGCCCCACACTCACATCGCTGAGGCCACCTCGCTCCGGCCCCCCTCGGGCAGCGCTGGCTCATGGGGCTGTGCTGCTCGGGGTGGCCCAGGCAGGGAGGGGGGATTGTTGCTCCCTATGGCTGGGCCAGGAGCTGCTCTCCTGCCGCGATGGCTGCCTGCGCCCTCCCGGAGGCTATTTGCCTTCGCCGTGGGGAAGCGTGGAGGAGTGGACCGGCTCGTGTTCCCCCAAGGCCTTCCCCTG
>NW_017728922.1:17635690-17655834 GCF_001723895.1 Crocodylus porosus
GCCCCCCTCGGGCAGTGCTGGCTCATGGGGCTGTGCTGCTCGGGGTGGCCCAGGCAGGGAGGGGGGATTGTTGCTCCCTATGGCTGGGCCAGGGGCTATTTGCCTTCGCCGTGGGGAAGCGTGGAGGAGTGGACCGGCTCGTGTTCCCCCAAGGCCTTCCCCTGGGCAGACCAGGCCTGAGACCCCGCCCTGGGAACCAGCTTCACTCCCGCAGTTCTGCCGTCCCCCGTCTCATGCGTTGGCTGGGCCCCAGCCACGTCTGCCCGAGCACTGCCAAGACTTTGGGCAGCGGTGTTGCTGGTGTGGGCAAGGCCTGGGGAAGCAGTAGCATAGGCAGCCCCTTGGCCTGTGTGAGAGCACTGGCTACATCGGTTTGGTCATATATTTTAACATGGCTGTCAAATATCTTCTGGGCCCACCTTCAAATGGTGGTCGTAGTAGGCAGAAGGGGGGCCCAGCTGTTGGGATGGCTGGTCCAGGACATCATTTGCTGTAGTTTGTCACTAGCTGAGCACAGGTGGGTGTTTATGACAGCTTTGCCTTATTTCAGGCTTGTCCAACATATGGCAGGGTGATAAAATATGAATATGGCTTGCCAGCCCACTGAGTGATAAGAAGTTCATGATCCGGTCCCACATTCAAAAGGTTGGACACCCCGGCCCTAAGCTGTTTAAGGCTTTGTAGAACAGGCCTCTGAAGCACATGCTCCATGAGGCAGAAGTCTTTTGTTTATGTATTTCCAGCCAAAGCCCTGGAAGGCTAAAGCATGTGATAATGAAGAATGATAGCTATGGGTCACATCCTGCCTGCAGACAGAGATGCAGGGCGGTTGGGGAATCACAACACAAACTTTTGGTCCAGCCACACCAATACAGCAAGCTCACCCTCCCTGGCATCTCTCCCCTCCACATGGAAGGTTTCGACTGGCAGACTGTGAAGGCAAGAACACCAGGTACCAGAGTGCCTTGGAGAAGCATCTCTCAGTCAGACACAAAGGAGAGTAGCTCCAGCGCAGCACACTCTGCAACATGTCCCTCAATGCAATGGCTCCGCTCCCTTCTGGCTCTTATTCACTTGCTCCAGGGGAGAGAAGAGGCAATTTGGCTTTAGAATATTCCCTGCTAGCACCCAATGCTGAAGAGGCAGACAGAAGCCAAGGCTGGACACAAGGGATGAACAGATGTGACCAGGTTGATTTAACATTTATTTGCTTGCATCTATAAATAACGTCTAGCTTTCATGCTGAAATCATGCAGCAACGAAACATTACATATCAGGAAAAAGGTATCTCTCAGTCTCTCTACAACTACAGAGTACTGCTCGATTATTATTTTAATATTAGTGTTCCATAAAAAGGAAAACACTGGGCCAGGGGTATCTTTAGTTTAAGTGCCCTTCTGCCCATGGGGCACCAGTAGACCAAATCCAGCTTTGGATCACAAATACGTACCATGGTTTTCATCCAAGGAGCCCAGATTTACCCAGGGAATAGTTTCACCTTCCACAGAGCAGCATGCTGTAACTAACTTCCAAAGGGGGGAATCTGAGATGGGAAGAGAAAAGACTGCATGCTTCAGCCTGCTGGAACAAGTCAGACTTTAGGTGAGGGGAACTACACTTTACACAGGCCTGTTCTGTGCTCTATTATGGTTTTAGATGTAGGGGCAAAGCCAGCACAGACAGAACCAAACACCCACAAGCTACTGCCATTCTCTACATCCCAGACCTCCTCCCAACCCACTCGGAAATCGGGCTGTTCTCCATACTCCAACACCCTCCTCCTATAGAGCGACCAAGACTCTAACTCTCGGAGCTGTTTGTGCCCCTCACAGGAAGAGGAAGCTGTCTGCCACCTGTCCCTCCATCATCTCCTTGTCCACACGATGGTTTGCCCATGAATTTGTAAACATGGGATTCAAGTGTGCTCAGTGTGGGTCATCCCGAGTACAGGATTTGGACCCCTGCAATGCATAACAACACATACACTTCCATTCCTAGTACATCCTCCGAGTGCACGTGTGGGTGTGCAGACACACATACATAAGCACTACTAAGCTGCCCATATTCCACCCTTGATAGCTTCCTCAGTCTGCTGCGAGAGGAGTTAAGGATCAGAGGGTCTCAGTGCTCTGCTCAGACACCCGAGAGCTGATCAAAGTCTCTCCTCGTTCCGGCTGATATTTACTATTCCACCCAGAGTAGCTTCCCTTGTAGCCTTCCTAAAGTACAGTCCTGCTTAGAAATACAATGAAATCAGGGAAGAGGAGACAGCAGGGCACTCTGGAACTTGTCAGAAAGATATGTAAATATGCACTGTGCTGAACAGGTATGAGACATGCGGAGGGAGGGAGTGGGGCGCATGCACCAGGGAGGTAAAGAAGCACTCACCCTGAGAAGGAGACGGCTGAGGGAAGACAGTACTCTCTACAGGACACCACAAACCCCCTCTGGCTCATCCTGGGGAGAGATAGGAACCAAAAAAGGCAGAAAGAGGAGAGGACCAGGTAAGGAGACACACATGCCTCACCTACAGTGTGAGGGAAAGCCCCACTAGTCTCAGCTGTGGCTCATTTTACCAATATTAAGTAGCATAGAGATTCCAGCGTGGACTGGCCTTTGGGGTTGGGAATTACACATGATCTAATCCTGCTCAGAGCAGGTGCGACTTCCATGAAGGTGGTAGCAGGCAGCATATCTATCCCAATCTTGCAAACACTGGTGGAGCTGAGCCAGACTAGCAGAGAGAGGGAGAGGGGCTCTGATCCCTGAGTGTGTCTGTTCTCTCTCTGCATTGTATCTTTCTGGGTTCCTCCTTTCCTCTGCCAGTGCAAAGTACAAGTACCTTTTCAGAGAGTCCCCCTTGGTTAAATAAGGATGGAGGGGACAGAAGAGAAAGAAACATAAAAGAGAATTTCAAAAGTTCATTAAAGAAAGCAGGTGAAAATTTTCAAAGGCTTGCAAACGCCTGATCCCACTTTGAGGGGGGTGACAGCTTTCCACAAAGCCTTGATCATGGCACATCACCTATTCCTGGGTAAAAAACACAGCGTCCATTGATCCCATCAGCTATAACCTGTTCAAGTTCAAAGTGGGGCCTTTCAGCATAACACTTTTCATCCAGAGGTGTACAGACACTAACAGAGAGGCTAAATGCAGCACACAGGGCAGGGACTCAAGGGCACAAGGTGAGTCAGTAGGAAAACTGGGACCAGAAGCTTGGGCCTAGACTCCTAGCCTTGTCCCCAGTAAGCCAGGCTACCCACCTAGTATACTGGAAGGCAGACTCATTGTGGCCCTTCCTTTCATTTCCCATTCATCCCTTCCTCCTGCCTTTTGGTTGGCCCCCAGAGCAAACTACTACTACCTAAGTCAGCCAGTCTGCATACAAACAGCATTGTAAACCTCTATGGAAACAAGGGAGACCTAGCCAGAGCCCTCCAATAGGGCAGGCCCTTGGAATTATCCATTAGAAACTGCTCATAAAAATTTACAAGCTGCCCCAGTCAGAGATAGAAAATCCACAACCCTGAGGCACACGCCTGCATTTTATTTTTAATCAATGACAGCGGCCAATTTTACAGCCCCTCTCAAACACAAGGATTTTCCGCCTTTGTCATCATTACAGAAATCATCCAGTCTGACAACACTGCATCATTGGCCCCATGTGTAGGGAACTGGTCGTTTCTCTCAGGAGAGCAGAGTTCAAACTTTGCCTCGAGGCCCCAGGGAAGGTGAGCTAGGAAAGCATCACTTAGTACATAGCAGCTGTGGCATGATTCTGTAGCATGCAGCTCAGCTCAAGACAGGCTGAAAACTGAATAGCCAGGGGAGCAGCAGAGCAGGATTGTGACCCATGGAGCACATACAATAGGCCCAGGACTATCATGGTAGGGGAGGTGCAGGAATAGGATGAAGAGGTCTAGCAGCATGGTGGGAAAAAAATGCTAACATCATGATGTGCAATAAAGCAGTGGTTCTCAACCTTTTACGTACCAGGACCCATTTGTAAACACTGAAGGCCAGTCCCAACCCAGTGCCCTTCACTCCTGACCCACTGCCCCCCAACCCCAGGCTCCAGTGTGTGGGGCGGGGGGGGCCCCCAAGCAGCCCCTCGCAGGAACTCTGTCAGCCTGCAAGGGAAAACCACAGTTTCCCATGTTTTTTTTCTTTAAAGGAGAATCCATTTTAAAAGTTTGTTTGCAATCCTTTCATATATTCTTGTAACCTATTTTGGGGTTGTGACCCACAGGTTGAGAAATGCTGCTATAGAGCAAGTTGGAACCAAGAAGCATTCTGAAGAGCTTTCTTCTCTGGGGGATAGGTAAGTCATCATAGGCTGGGAGTGGTAGCTGGTGTGGTACGTGCCCTCTCCTGCTCATCTCCCTGCACAGCCCAAACTACAGTGCCATTTGTAGGATTGTAACAAGTACAGTGAGCCCCAGATTAACAATCAGCAGATCACACATCGCCTTCATAAAGGGAGGTCCGCATCATTTTTACTATTCTTACAGCAAGATGAATGGCTGCCTCATGGTTACCCAGCAAGCTTAGGTGAAACTATAACTCAGGTCTCCAAGTCTTAGTCAAGGCTGTACCTCACAGGTAATACTGCCACAGTCAGAGAATCATAGGAGAGAAGGGCAGAACAGGACTTCTGGAGATTTAGTCCAGCTCCCCCCACAAGGCAGGATCATCCCTGCTTAAACCATCTCATCCAAGTTTGATCTAACTTGCTCTTAAAAACTTCCAAGAAACAGAGATTCCACAGCAGCTCACAGTAATCTGCTCCAAGACTTAACCACCCTCACAGGTAAAAATTTCTTCCTAATATCCAGCCTAAATCTCCCTTCTTGCAATGTAAGGCCCTTACTCTTTGTCCTGTCCCCTGCAGTCACAAAGAATAGTTTATACCATCACCTATACTGCCCCCTTAAATTATTTCAAGTCTTATCAAACCCCCCCCCTCAGTCTTCTCTTCTCCAGCCTAATCCTAGTTCTTCTAAACACTCCTTGCAAATCATGTTTCTCAGACTGCTAATAATGTTTACTGCTCTCTGCTACACTCTTTCTAGTTCATCTATGTCCTTCTTACCCAAAACTGGACACACTACTACAGGTGAGAGCTCACAAGTGATGAATAGAGTGGAAGAATCACTTCACTTTACTTGCAGGCAATACTCCTGTCAATGTTACCCAGCCTAATATTAGCTTTTCTGTTTTTTTAAAGCTGCAACAACACGCTGTGGACTCATATTCAGCCTGTAGTTCACTATAACCCCAAAGTCCTTTTCTGAAGTACTGCAGCCTAGCCAGTAATGCCACAATATGCATTTGTGCATACAATTGTTCCAACCTAAGTGCAGGTATTTGCATCTGTCTTTACTGATTTTCATTCAATTAATTTTTAATCATTTTTCTAGGCTGTCAGGATCCTTCTGAATCCTTATCCTATCCTGCAAAGCATCTGCAGAGTTCCACTCAGCTTGGTGTTGGCAAAAATGGTGGCTGATAGAAATACTCATCAAGTCCCTTTGTTATATTGGTGTGTGTGCACAGAACAACAGATTCATTGCACTTAAACAGAATAAACAACTGCTCACCCATCCAACAGCGACACACAAACCCCATCAACTGCCAGCCACCTAAAGAAAGCTCTGGGAGGTCAGACACTTGAATACCTCGGGCAACCCTGAGATTTAATAAAAAGGATTTCTGGTTAATATCTTTTCCCAATCCAGTGATGAATAAATCAGAGAATCATAGAAAATTAGGGTTGGAAGCGACCTCAGGAAGTCATCTAGTCCGAAGTCCCAAATAGACCATCCCAGCCACGCTTTCCAGGTCTTAAAAAACTTCCAAGCATGGAGATTCCACAACCTCTCTGAGTAACCTGTTCCAGTGTTTACTACCCTCCTAGTGAGAAGTTTTTTTTTCCTAATATCCAACCTAAACTTCCCTTGCTGCAACTTGAGACCATTGCTCCTTGTTCTGTCATCTGCCACCACTGAGAACAGGCTAGTTCACTCCTCTTTCTAACCCTTCAGATAACTGAAAGCTGCTATTAAATCCTCTCTGTCTTCTCTTCTCTAGACTAAATAAGCCTATTTCCCTCAGTCGTTCCATGTAAGTCATGTTCCCCAGCCCCCAAACCATTTTTGTTGCCCTCCATTGGACTCTCTCCAATTTGTCCATATCCCTTCTGAAGTGGGGGGCTCAAAACTGAACACAGTACTCCAGATGTGGTCTCACCAGTGCTGAATAGAGGGGAATAATCACTTCCCTTGACCTGCTGGCACACTCCTACTGATGAAACCCTATTTGTCGTTAGCCTTCTTTACAACAAGGGCACACTGTTGGCTCATGTTCAGCTTATTGTCCACTGTAACCCCTGGGTCCTTTTCTGCAGAGCTGCTGCCCAGCCAGTCAGCCCCCAGCCTGTTCTGGTGCATGGGATTGTTCCACCCTAAGTGCAGGACTTTGCACTTGTCCTTGTTGAACTGCATGAGATTTCTTTTGGCCCAGTCCTTTAGTTTTCCTAAGTCACTCTGAAATGTAAACCAACCATGCATAACTCGATTCTAAAATCAGGGAACACATATCCCAAGCAGCTAAAACGTCAAAACATGCTTCATTTCACAGAATTTAAGGCCATGTTTTTGCTATTTTGCAAATATTTGGTCTTCCCCAAATTTTACTTCATACAAAGTTTTGCACTGAGTTGTGTGAATTGCTGACAGTTTCTAAATGCATGGATTCAAGAACAGCTTCATCAGCATGCAAAGGTTCAGACAGTTGTCGGAAGTCTTTCCATTGACTCAGCCACTTTCCAAGTGCCTAAATAAATATAAAAGCCACCATATAAAAACACAAGCACTAGTTGAGTAGTTCTGCATGTTAATAGGAGCATTCTTCATTTCCAAGCCTTCCAGCAGATCTTTCTGGGGTAAAGTCCTTATCTGGTAACACCTAAAGGTCCCAGTCAAAATTGGGCCCCTTTATACTGCAGAGAAACCACTTGTGTCCAAAAACACAAACATCTACATTACTCTGCTTTCTAACCAGAAATAAAAGCTTGCTAATTCAAAGGAGAGACTCACCCTGTCTCCAAAGACAGTTCTTGACTCTTACTTCTGTTCAGGTACTGTTCAAAACCTGTAAGACAAAGATTGAATGACTTTTTCAATGTCTTCCCCCCACAAAATGATCACAACTACAGGGCATGACAGTATGCAAGCATCACTCATTTCAACCCAGGATGGCCAGACTCCTAATATTGTATTTAGTTCCATAAGAATTTGCTCTTAAAAATGTATATAACAGATTACCTGACACACAACCCTAACCTGGAACAGGCCTAGGAGAGAACAGTACCTTCCAAATCAGCAGGCTCTGTATAAATTCTAAGCCAGATCTGCTAATTTGAACGATAAAAAGTATTTACTGCCAGCAGCCCTGCAGAACCAACACAGCTCAGAGGGAATGAAATGGATACCCTTGAGGCTTACACAGTCACCTGCTAACCAAGTTCTAATTTCGTGGCCATCTGTGCTACGCCATTGTCTAAATCCCCCCTACTTCACCTGTACTATGCTGCTGAAGACAATAGAGTTGCCCCGGTATCACTGAGGGCAACATTTTGTCTTCAGAAAGTTTGTTTCAAGTGATGAGGCATGAACCAAGCTTGATTCTCAGATTTTGGAGGAATCTGGTAGGGTTGGCTTGTTACTTGTAAATGGAGCAGGTTAGGTGTAAAATGCGCCAAGACAAAGAACTAGCAGATACAACATTTGATTTTATGCACGGCCACCTTTTGAAACAGAAATTACCATTTTCTGGAGGAAAGAAAAGCCCGCAAGACCTGAGGAAGAGCTGCATCCATTTCACTGATTGCATTTGTTCCACATGTTGTTTATACATGTATAGCAAAATAAACAAAATATCGGATTCCTCCTGAGAAGGCCACAGGACAGCAGGGAGAACTCCCAATTCTGCCGCAGAAAAATATCTTTTACCTCACGAGTTAATTTTCAGACAGACCTCCAAAATGCACACAGGCAAAATCTGTGGGCTCGTCCATTTACGACTGATGATGCAAATCAGGTAGGATGAGCTGCCCATGCAAAGTGCCAGCAACACACACACAGCCCAAGAGCAAGAGTGCAGGCAAAAATGGCGGTCCCTTTAAGAATCTAAATCTCCCTAACTCCAGGGTTTAACTAGATTTGACAAAGCCATTCATCCACATTCCAAGTCAGAATTAAAACGGTTTAACATTCACGGTACAGAGTAACTGAGAGCAGAGTTTGGCTCAAAATAGTGGTCTTATTCAGGAAGCAGCAAAGTAGAACACCACATGCGGTCTTTCTTCCATTGCAGTACAGGCTGAGTAGGCAGTAACCCAGTGACAAGATGTACAGTTACTGCAGAGTCCCCACAATATCTACATGCCAACATCCATGTGCAATAATTAGGTTGCTGTGAGTATGTTTCTAATCCAGTAGGCTATGCAAGGCCTGGATCTTTTCCTCTCTACAAACTGCATACTAAGTAACAGGGATTAGCCTCACTCTCTCATCCATACGTCACGATTACATGCCATCACCACCAGCAAATGGAGTGCAACCAGTTCTGCAACACAAACATAGGTGACCTTCATGGTGCCAGATCATCACAGTCCTTTGCATGTGTTAAGAGTCCCCCAGCCAGAAGGCAAAGATTACGATCATAATCAAATACCAAAGCCAAATAAAGAGCTGGGCTGAGGTACTCCTACTGTCACAGAGCTGCAAACCAGCAGATTCTGTTTTGTCTAAGCCACACAAAGTAGGGCCTGTTTCCTTCCATGCGCTGGGAAAGAGCATGGGGTTTGCATGGAAGAAGCTCTAGAAATAAAAGGAGCTGTAAAAAATCTCAGCCACTTTTATGCAACATTTCAGAGAAAGCCACTAACCTTTAGGAAAGGACAAAGGAGGGAAAGCATCAGCCCCATAAGAATTTACTGGAGAAAGATCTGAGCAGGAAGGGAACACAAACAAGAACTCTAAACCTGGGGTTTGATTATCATCTTTCTTCAGTTCTTTGCTGTTGAAACTCCAGTGAAATCACGATCCCAGAGGAACCACACTGCTGTGGATCTAAGGTCTGGGGACTGAGGGGTAGTCAAAGTAGACAAGGCTTGGGAGTTGTTACTGCTGTGCCATCTAGCTGTGCTAGTCTAGAGCACAGGTGGGCAACAAGGTGTTAAATGTACTTAAGTCCTACCTATATTACAGGCATCACCAATGCAGCTGCAACTTGAGAGTTAAGTATCCAAAAAGGCTTGGTACAGATTCAGAGACACGCACTACCACAGGACCTACATGCCTTCAGAAGCCCAAGCACATGCATGATTCCAGACTGTTTGCTCCCTACGAGTAACAACTCGCCAGGATTGCCATGCAGTTACTCCCTCTGCAACCATCCGGAGCCCACCTATCGTTTTCTAAGTGCCAATGATGATTTGTAAGAGCCAGTGATAATCTGTAAATTACTGCTTATAAAGTTGTGGGACTAACAACATTGACTTTATCCAGCATGCAAACCAAGCTGCCTCTGTGAGCACAACCTGCCAGCTGTGATCACGTCTAACAGATCAGGCCAAGAGCTCCAGCTCATTTGTGCTTAGCATCTGCATAGAATTTGAACTCAGGGCTCCCATGGAAAGATCAACGTGCTAGTCCCCTGAGCCAGCAGGCACTTCCTCTCCCCTCACTGTGATGTTTCTGAATAAGACGACCCTGACTGCTTCTCTGCTGCTGTGCATAGACAATACCCACTGATATAAATGAGGTACCAAGTGGGCTGGCCCAGCAGCACTTGTGCCAGAATGTAGCAAGAGCTTCACTACCTCTCTGCTCCCCTGCTCCAGTACCAGGCTGGCACTTGCAGATCCCACTCTTCCTCATACCAGCCCACTCAACCTCTGGAAACCCTCCATGCAGCCCAGAAAGATGGCTCTGCTCTCTCTCAGCATAAGTGCCTGGACTGAAGACGACAAACCTGCTAAAGTACCCCCTTCACCTCCAAGCAAAAACACCCCAGCACAACAGCTCATTCCCTCCTGCAAACCCCAGGGACCAGAGCACATGCTGAGCCCAGTCCTAAGGGGCCAACTTTCTTTGCTGCCTCCAACTGCCAGCAGCTAAGCTGACCTAATAAGCATGCGTTTCAGTGTGCTGCCTTCCCTCGCTCTGCTCCCTTGTGCATGCAACAAGACATAAGCACACAGGATCCCAGCACTCACAACCTGCAATATCAGTGGCTCACCAGTGGACAAGCAAAGCACACAGAGGGGTTTTTCATTCATCCTTCAAGGAGCAGGACAGCCTTGCCTGCAAGGAACAGAGCCCTCCCGCATGGGAGGCAGCCTCCCAAAACTCAGCCTCACCAAGGCACTGAGATTGCTCAGGCTTAGCAGACCCAAAACAAAGGGTGTCACCACACTTAGATACCACAGGCAGGGACACACATTGGGCAGACGGTGGCTTGGATGTGGCCAGGTCCAAGGGGCAGCACTGACTCTCTGGGACTGCACACACATTAAAACAGGGGTCCGCAAAATGGCAGATCTGGCCAGTGGCCAGACTCCATTTCCCAGCAGCCCCTGCCTGCATTGCTGAGGCCAGTTTCCATGGAGACTGCAGCATTGGTGGCGCCATGACGGTGTAGGGCCAGGGTTTCCATGGAGAATGGCCGGTGTAAGTGGTTGGGGGCTGGAGCTGGGCTCTTGCAACGGTGAGAGTATGATCTGAAGGCAGGGCAGAGCCACGATCTGCTGCCTGCGTGCCTCTACCCAGGGTATGCAGGCAGCAGATCAAAGCTGTGCCCCCTTTCTGGACCACGCTGTCACTGCCACGAGATCCCAGGCCCAGAGCAGCTCCCCACCCAGCTGCATGCCCTGCCAGCACTGCTGGGGCTAGTCTCCATGGAAACCCTGGCCCTGCTGTCAGGGTGCCACTCCCACTGGAGTTTCCATGGAAACCAGCAGCAGCAACACAGGCATGGGTGGTTGGGAAACAGAGTTCACCTCAAGCCCAATCCAGCTGATGGGCTGGACTTTGTCTGCCCCTGCATTAAGGCATGCCAGGCAGGGCATATGGCTTCTTTCCCCACGCAAGACAGGGTGCTCACAGGGTGCCCTGCCTAGGTTGCAATATGGGTAACTCCATTCTGCCAACCAAAGCTCCTCCATGCTTTCAATTAGACACAGAAATTGCTTTCCCTTCCTGTCTGTGCTGCTGGGGCTGGCTCCATTTCAGCAATCCCTGTGCATAAAGAGTTGGGGAAGCACTCTGAGATCCTCTGGAAGGAGTCGCTGTATCAATTAAGGTCATACTGAATTACCTGGCCTGGGAATTTAGCCATCTGGGGACCAACCCCCCCCCCAAACCTTGCAGGCTCCCTGTCTGCTATCACTGCTGCCAAGCAACTTCCTGGAAGACCGCTGCTAGCAAGCAGAGGCAGCGTTGCTAGAGAGATTGGTTTAGCAGCAGCAGCCTCCTTCCCATTCAGCTCTTTCTCTGCACCATGCTGGGGCCTCAGCCCGAGACAAGGGCCTACAAACCTACAGAGCACTGCCCTCAGCAGAGGGCTACTTACCTCAGCACTCACATAGAGCCACAGCACCTTAGTAAACAACCAGCCTGCTGCAGGCAGCCACTGAGGTTGAGAAAAAGCCCCTTCCTGACTGAACAAAGCCAGCACATCACAGAGGGGTTGATGCTTATTGGCTGGGCCAAGGCTAAGCAGGAGGGCAGCCCTGGGGCCAGCTCACCTGAGCACAAGCCATGCCTCGAGAGAGGTCCACAGCACTACTGCCACACCACCAAGGCTGCAGACATGTCAGCTCCGGTATGCTGGGATGGAACAGCCCCCATCTGTGCTCACATGGGACAGCGCCAGGGCAAGGGAAGGTGTCAGAGGCAGTGCTGGCACTCCAGTAGGCAGCTCTCAAGGCCAGGGGGGAGCCAGTACCCTGGTAGGTGCTTGTGTGAGCTGTTGCTAGAGGCAGCATTGTCCAGATGAAAGGTGGAACTGCAGTCCAGACCTCCCCGTGGGCTCTCAGAAGGCTGTGGCAGCTGCCACCAAAGTAATGTTGTTAGCTACAGTCCCAGCCAGCAACATGCTGCCAACCTAAAACTCTCCCAGCAGGTTCAACTGGACACACTGTTCCTCACCACTCCTGCTACATGACTCTGCTGAAAAACATTGCACTCCACCACCAAGTCGATTGTTTTTAATGACCCAAGATGGCAACTGTGAGCAGTATAACAAAACTCACTGAGTGCTAAGTGAAATCAGGTACCAATTTCAAATGAGTGTTATAGCAAAATAGCACTAAGTGAAACGGCGTTAAGTGGGGGTTACCTGTACAGATGTATTATAAACTGCCAGATTCATATCCAGCTCCAGATGTATTTCAACAGGGTTGAACTTGGGCCAAAGTATCTGAAAGAGCTTTTTGATTCTTTGGGACTAATGGCCCAACATAAGTTGGAAATAGGAGAGAAGCAACAGATTCTCTCTCCCAGACACACTTGCACCCAACAGCTAGAGCAGAACTGAGCCCTACGGTGTGTTTACAATTGCTCTGTTCAGTCTACTTTTTTAAAAGGTCCAGAGATGAGTCTTCCCAACTTTCCACAATAGGCGATTCCACAGCCCAATGCACCTTCCAATCTGGGATCTCCCCAGCCACGACATTCAGCCCCAAACTTGCTGTTCTTAACTCCATCCCCTTGCTGCCAGTTGAGCACCCAGTTATACTAGTATGCTGCAAGTACAACCCTCCCACTCCAAGACCTCCATCCCCCATCCCCTAGTCACTGGCAGGGTGCCACCTGCTGGGAAACTAAGAGACCCAACTGCTGATCATGTGCCATGCTATCCAATATCAACAGAAGCTTCTGCCAACAAAAATGGTGCCAGATCAATAGTGCATCTAATTAGAACATTTAATTGCTTCCATTGTTCATTCGGGTGCTGATTCCCCAACCAGATCATTAGAATAATCGGCAAGAGGCTTTCAGTATTCTAGCCCTTTCCTGCTCACCCCCATCTAGATAATGGCACCACAATCCTCTCTGATATGTGAAAGAAAAGCAAGACTAATACAGACAGCCTGTCCTCCCCCTCCCCAGCCCTGGCTTCTCTCCACTGCCCCATCATTTCTGCTTTAGATACATCCCTACCAATAGCAGCCCTGACCAGGTGCACACCTGGCTGCCTCTGTCTAAGCCAATAATGCTTTCGGCTGGCACTAACGGCAACAAACAAGATTAGGCAATTACAAAGGGCAACGTCATTAAAAATGTACAATCAGGTTGCTGGCTTTTCTTCCTGTAATGAAAAGCTTTATGAAATGGCTCGTTCACCCCATCGAGGCGCGCTTTCCCTTCCAGACCCTGAATGCAAAAAAGAATCAAATCTAAAAATATCCTCTGATAAGTGCCATGGCAGCGACAGACACACACAGCAAAATGGGGTGGGAAGGGAGAAGGGGGAGGGGGTCAAGCGTGTGGTGAATGCCTAAGAAACCTTCAGATCCTGTTTGATTGCTCCCTATTTGTATAAAATTCTAAAAGAAAGGGGGGAGCCCACAGCATTCCCTTTGTGCAGCAAGAAATGACGACTCCACCCTGTGCATTTTTCTTCTGATACTCACTAAAAGTACACACCTCCCAGATGCTTCTGCCAACCAGTATCAGGGCAGAAGGAGAGGAGATATAGGGGGAAAATCAGACTTGGGTACACTTCCTCAGAGACCCAATCTGGGACCCACTTTTGTGTAGCTTTTGGTCCCAGCTTTGACCTGGTCTCCAATCCCACATGCAGCTGCTTTCAGTCTCCCATGTGTCCAGTGCATTGATTCTCAACCAGGGTGCTGCAGTACCCTGGGGTGCCTTGAGATCCTTTCAAGGGTGCTGTGGGGAACTACGCAATGTTAGCACTGTTAGGCATGCAAAAACTATTCACAAGACAAACCCAAAGGTGTCAGCTAGGAATCCATAGTGTTAGCCCACAGCTGGGCAGAATGTGTATGTCTGAGTCCTCTGCAATAGAAGAATTGCTCCAGTATTTTTCTGTAGGCAAAGAAACAGTGCAAACTAAAAGTTAGCATTTTCTGAGGGGAGCCTTGAACCTAACAAGGGGTGCCTGGGGTCTAAAAAGGTTGAGAACCATGGATCTAAGGGAACACACTGTAAAGGGCACTAAGAGATGACAATGACCTACTAAATCATGAGACAGCCCTTGTACATCCCACAGCAGGAGCCTGGCCCATGAAAAGAAGCATTGGGCAATGTGTAGGGGGTGTATGTGGGTGCACGTGCACCTCGAACATGGCAGTGCACCCCCTGCAAAAGGGCGGTTGCTGGTTGTTGCCACCCCCCCTACCCCCCAACAATGCCATAGCCGCCTGCGGGAGCTTCCAGGTGCATGCAGCATTTATGAAAGGAAGGATCAGACGTTAAACTGATACCACACATCATCTTAGCCAAAGGCCAAGTGCCCTAGTAAAACCACCAACCTGCCAGAATTTGCTAAGTTGAACTTTTGTAGTAATAGGTCTTGCACTTTTAACATAGCAGGGTCAACCTGATCCCTTTATCCAGTGCTCTATACTGCCATGCAAGGAATCTGGAGTCCATTTCCAACCCAGGACCCTCAAGCAGATATAGGGACCAAGCCAGCTGCAGAACCAGTCATCAGCATGGACACTTCCCAGAGTAAATCCAATGGCCAGAAGGACAGGAGGCTCCAAGGTGAGGGTTATACAGAGCAAGTGGTAAGACTGAAAACATCAGCAGAATAACATAGCAAAATAAGAGTGAACTCCTCTCTGGTCACTACTACACATGTTCTGCTCCTGTTTCAAGGCTCAGGCTGATTGACTCTAACTGCTCTGGCACTAACCTTGAGTACAAACACAACATTTCCCATGGATAAGTTAATCCTACTTACCTAGGGTAAACATAAGTCCCAATTTGCTCAGGACAGTCCTGGATTTCACCAGCAGTTCTTGGCCAGTTGATGAATATTAAAACCAGTGTGTCCCAGGTGCAGGGCTGTCCAGCAGATAAGCAGAGGTATGCAGTGCACCAGGAAGATGGGTAGGCAGGCACCACTGCTGCCTGCCTAGTGAACCATGCCACTCAGCCTCCACCTCTGCCTACAGCAGCACTGCTGACTTCAGAGACGAGTGGGCAGGGGGAAGGGAGGGACATTGTCCCAAATGTCCCAGATTTCCTTATGGTCACTCTATACTTATCCCCATTTTATACAGTAGAAAACTGAGGCACAGAACTCCTGACTCATCCTCAGCACCCCAGCATTACTGGCTCTCAGGCATGTACTCACCTCACTGGTCACCACACTCCGTGATTAGCATAAGGCCCCTATGACTTGGCTCTGGGCCCAGTGGGACAACAGCCTGGCCCAAACGTTCCTCTTCCATGGCATTTTTGTGGTCTCAGAGTGTTTAGCTCCCATTGGACGAGTGAAAGTTGGGTGCATCTACCTCTCAGACAAGGTATCCATTGCCAACCCTCTGGAGAAGAGCCCCTGGTAGCACACTCCATGCCCAAACAGATATTCCACTGATGAGACCAACCCTGTGGCGACCCAGGCTGAGCCAGCTCTTTAGCCACCCTTTTACCATTATACTCCTGCATTCAGGTCTCCGGCAACACAGCAGCTTCTAACTCAAAATTAAAGCAGCAGTGACTGGTGCTGTGGATCAGGACTGTAGAACACTAGGGCTTCATTACAGAGGTGGAATCCCCTGCTCTCCCCTCCTATTCCCACTGGGGCGACTTTCACCAACCCCTCCCTAAGTGCCAGCACGTTCATAGGGTGACATGCCTTGCCACTGCTTCCTAGCACTGCAGACATGTAGGATTCCCCCCCACTCCAACAAAAAATCTGATGCTTCTTTTTTCCACCATGACTACAATGAAAACCCGCTGACTCAGAAAGGCATCTGACTGCTTTAATGAGAACAATGGGCTGTTCAGCCAAAGCTGTCACACTATCAATGCGAGCGCATTTTTAGACGCTGTGTTAGAACAGTGTATTTATAATTGCATGTATGTGTGTACTCACGCGGGTGCCTCTGATACAGCGGGGCTTCACGTCTCTGTGCTTTCGCTGCTGCTCTCAGAACAATGCAGCTGACTTTGGAGCAGGCGTGGAGCTCAACATGACAGGCACTGTGTCAGAATTTAATGTGCTGTGGTAGATACCATCCTTGCTAAGTTCTTGCCTTAAAACTGAAACCCCCATTTAAAATTACATTATTTCCATCCAAACTCTTCATGTCCTGCTTTGCTACCATCCGAGACCCTCAGACAAGGAGACTGTCTTCACAACACCTCTGGGAGATGGGGAAACATTACATGATTTTACAAATGCAGAAACCAATTCATACAATGATTAAGTGATTTGCCTTGGCTCTCACAGGAAGGCTGTAGCAGAACTGGAAATTGAACAATCTCCCCTCTTCTGAGAACTCTAACACAAAGGCCATCCTCACTATCTTCCCAATAATTAGTTTGCAGAGGAAGATTTTCAAAGATGCAACCAACAGTCAGGAACTTAACAGTCCTGTGTACCTTGAAAAATCTCCCTCTGATAGGACAAAACCTTTTGGCAGCAGTACAGCAAGATAAAGAGTGTTTGGGAAGACAAGAGTAGCATTTCAATTTCCAGGGGACTAGATAATCCTTATTGTTGCTAATGTCTCAACCCCAGGATATAAAGGCTATTACCACAGAAAGAAACAGATTTTCCCTTAACTGGGCACTCAGGCCATCAGAGGGGACACAGCCTTCCAGCCCTGTGAAAGTTTTCATGATCTCAGGTTTTCCCTTTCTACCTCAGGACAAGACCACTTAAATATCCCCCCGCCAAAAAAAAATAAAATAAAATAAAAAGGAAAAAAAAAGCAAACAGTGAAATGACACTCATCCTCAAGTTGGCCCCTATTCTTGTGGTCAGGCAGCAGCGTCAGGATGGGGGAGTCCAATATACAAGGCATTTGTCTCAATCAGGTGGAAGAGGGATTGGAACCTTCATCCTCCACCAGCCAGGTCACTACTGTGGCCACCAAGCTACTGGGTCACTCTCTCTTGCCCATCTGAACCAAAAATGCCTTCCTGGCTCTGTGAAACCTTTCCTAGAAGCGTCCTCACACCCCAGATCATTCACCCAAAATGTGTTGCGTGGCCAAATCAGCATTTTTCCAACCAGTAATAGAAAGGTTTGACCAAAACTTTCTGGCTGGCTTCAACTATAGTATCATCATCATCATCCAAATGACATGCCAAGAGACAGCATCACTTGGACCTCCACCAAGGCCAAGCGTGCCATCCATTCACCCCAACAAGCCTGACAGCACACAGAGCCTGCAGAGGAGCCATGTCAGACTAGCTTCCCGAGATGTATGTGCTCCCAGCACACTCCTAATGATCACAAGCAGAGCTTCACTGTTTATAGGAATGTCTGATTTAATGCCTCCATTACCACCTGAAGTTGCTGTTAAAGCAATAAACACAACGCATTGATTGTAAATAGAAGAGACATAAATACTTCACAACCATTGAGGACTCCAGTGGCAAAAGGACACAGGGGAAGCCTGTGCTAGGCACAAAGATAAGTGGCCTAGTTGAGGGGGAGATAAGGGAGGAGGTGTTTGTAATGCTGCATGCAGCCTGTATGCCCATCGGGACTAGAATCAGAGCCAGGCCATGCACAAGATCCTGTGATACTCAGCATGTGGCAGTCCCATGCATGCAGGTGTAAGTGCGTGTGCGTGTGCGTACGCAGGGGAGAGAGGGAGTGGTGGCGGGTCTGGGCATAGGAATGTCAGTTGTAGATCTGGCGTACGCCCTGACAATCAATAGCTGGCACCAACAGCTCAGTGCAATCCCTGTTCCTCCTGCCAGGGCTGAAGGCAGCATTCAGTGGAGTCTGCAAAGCATGGGTCCAATTCAAAAGTATGGGCTCCAATACCAAGGAGTTGCCTACGTAAACAAACAATAGGCTCCAGTCCAGCAACCCAAGAGATTGAAGCTGCAAAAATGCCTTCCGAGTATAGAGAAATTACCCCATGCTGGCTGTCTTGCAGCCTCTCCCCAGATCGCATTGCTAAACCTTAACTTGTTTGAAGGAGACAAAGGAGCAGCAAACAAAGCTGCGAAAGCAACTCCCTGCTGGCACAGTTGTAGCCTGGGCTGTAGGCAGTCCATATTGCAAGAGCAAATGTGGTCTGATGGGTACAGAGGTCTCCAGTGGGCTGCAGCAAGGTAAAGCACAAAGAAACAGGTCTGTGTTCAATCCAGCCTATAAGCATCATCACCAGTGGGGGGAGGGGATGAGGCTTGTGGATAGAGAGCAGGCTGGGAAACACCCTCTCTCAGAGCTTCCTTACAGAAGGTAAAGGACTACCTGGAAGAGGAATCATTCTGGATGGCCCAGCAGGACATAACTGGGAGCAGTAATATGGTTACTTTATCTGTATAGCTCAGAAAAAGAAAAATATCAAACAAGCCCAATGGGAGAGCGCGAAGAAAAAAGGAAAGGACCGTTTATACCACAGGCCAGGGAAAACTTCATGACAGCAAAATCAATTGGAACTTGAAAGGACGTCCCCAGGGAAGCAAGGGAAGCCACGCCTCTGAGGACATTTCAGACTAGGACCTTGCCATCTCTCCCCCTTCCCAGATTTAGTGGACCTGTCGAACACCACATGCCGTCTTTTCTTTGTTCGGAGAAGAGCCCAGGATGTGATATGCGAGGGAGATCAGTAGCAACGCAAGAGGCGAATAATGCCATGGCGGAGCCCCGAAGGGAAATAATCCGTTTTGCAATCACACTTAAGTTCAAGGAAGGGGGTCCCATACCTTTGCACAGCCTCCCGTGGAATTGGCCAATTAAGCAAATGCTGAGCTTCATTATACCACCAAAGCCTACCTCCTACCATATGATGAGATTCCAAAAATAATCACAGAAATATGCAGGGACCCATTCCAAGTTGTTCCTGGCTCCCTGCACGCTCTCTGCTAATGTAAATTATCCTCCCAAAATCAAGGGACCTGTGATTAACTGCTATTAAGGGCACAACAGCAGCTTCGAATTAAGGGGAATTCCTGTGGCTGGATTTTCCCCCTGGAATTCCTTATTCTGCTTTGCATCCTGAACCCTTTAGGTGACCAGGATCGCTTGTGGCAGAGGGACCTGGGATCATAGGGATTTTCACCCCCATTTCCCGTTGCCCGTTTAACTCCTCAGCTGCCAGGGGCGAGGCAACAGAGTCCTGACCCGCTTTTGAGCACCGCTGTGGACACCCACGTCTTAACACGCACCAGATCCCCAGCACCGGGTGGAAAACAACCAGGGTGGGCGCAGCACATCATAACAAAGCCATAACAAAGCCTGGATCACCTCAGGCCCAAGTCTGCCCCTGCTGGAGTCAGGAACGCCTACGGGAGCACGCAGGTGTGCCCACTGCCACACAAGGGAAGAGGGAGAGCGCGGTTTGCTGGGCACGGATCCACACCCACCTGCTGGCACGCACACGCCCCGCCCAAAGCTTTAGGTAAATAAACCGCTGTTTACAGGGAGAGGTTACAGGAAACCAACT
Source organism: Crocodylus porosus (assembly GCF_001723895.1). Taxonomy (NCBI): domain Eukaryota; kingdom Metazoa; phylum Chordata; order Crocodylia; family Crocodylidae; genus Crocodylus; species Crocodylus porosus. The sequence continues at coordinate 17,655,369 of NW_017728922.1, forward strand.
GGGGAGGTGCCGGAAGGATCCCAGGGGGTCCGAGACAGGCACCCGAGATCCAGCTGGGCGTGGCGGTGCCCCCCCGGCTCCCTGACAGGCAACAGGTCCCGGGCTCCTGCCCTGGGGGTGCCCGGCACGGCGCCGCGCCGCGCTCCCGGCAGCTCCCTGCGCCCTGCTCTGCCCAAAGCAGGTAGAGCCCATCTGGCCCTTCCCGGAAACTTTCCCGCGGCTCCGGCCTCTGCCGCTCCCCTGCCCGGCTCCTCCCGGCTGCAGCGAGCTGGGGCACCCTCCGCCTCGCACAAAGCCTGTCCTCCGCGCCGCGGGGACCGAGCAGCGGCGGGGCGGCCACCCCGGAGCACCTGGGCGCGAGCCCCCCACTCCCGGGCGTGACAACCGAGCTCCCCGGGCCGGCGCTCACCTGCGGGCGATGGGGCCGGGCAGGCAGGCGCAGAGCCGCGTCCCCGCCCGGCAGCCG
>NW_017728922.1:17655934-17663056 GCF_001723895.1 Crocodylus porosus
CGGCCCCGGCCCCGGCGGAGCCGCCGCTCCACCCGCGTGTCGAGCTGGGAGGCCGGAGGGGGAGCAGCCCCCGGGCTGGCAGGCAGCAGAGCCGAGCTGCGCCCCCACGGCTGCGGGTTTGCAGGAGCGGGGCGCCGGGCGCCAGAGCCAGCAGCAGCGACACGGGCTGCTGTAGGGCACCTTTGCCCCCACGCGACACCCGTGTCCCCGCTTCTTGCCAGCCTTCCCCGAGCGCCGCTCCACGTCCATCCTCCTGCCCAGGAGGGCGTCAGGCCGCGCCAAGCCCAGTTGACCCAAGGGTTTAACTTAGCTCCGTTTCACGGGGGCCTGGGAGAAGTGTGGAGAGGAGGCGGCTCGCATTCGCCAGTGCGGGAGCGGTCTTGCACTTTCCGTGAGAGTCAGGTAACCCAATCCCCAGCCTGCATGGCAGCGTCCCGCAGGACAGGCCAGAGGTTCCGGTACACTGGCAGAAAGCAGCTGTCTCATGAATGCTCTTTTGGGGTAAGGGGCTGTCATTTTGCTCGGTGGTTGTGCAGCACAAAGCAGCCCTCCCTAGTCATGGACCAGGTCCCTAAGGTGCTGCCACAGTGCAAAAAACCTGCAGCAGCAAAGATAATGCAAGTAGGGAAACTGCTGTATTCATAGACAGGCAAGAAAGGGCTAAGCTCTTTGAAGACAAAGCACAGAACAAATGTAGCTAGCTTCGCCCAGCAGATGCCTGAGAGAAACACAAGATCTCCCATGCCATGAGGTTATGCCTTTTCCCTTGTTTCTGTCAATAATCATTGAGAGCTTGGGGTTAGTCTTGCTTTTGTACCAAGGGCTGATCTTAAGGGCCTATTGTTCCCTTAATGCAGTCAGTTCTAGCTGAATGCAGGACTAGGCAGAGCCTGTTAAGTTACTGGATTTCCTTATATGGTTCAGCAGTGTTGTTCTATTATCGGGCATTGTATCTGTCATTGGTTACCATAATGATCTTTAGAAGATTTAAAAATAAAGGAACTGGTAAAGTGAGTTTCAGGAGGGGTCAGCCTAATAAGCTGCCCTTCCTATATATCTTTCAAGTAAGGAAAAAAGTGATCAGTTGCAGCATTTTATTGCTGGTGAACTCAAAGAAGAAAGAACAAAAAATGTTGCCAGATTGTACTGCAGTTCAAATATCTGTCCATGTATATGTAAATCAGGGGTTGGTCTTAGGCTTTTGACAAGTTGCTAGCATGGCACTGAATGCCATCAAATCAGAAGAGTCACCTCTACACATCTTTTTTACAGGCTGCACCCCCTGCCAGTAGCACCTGGGTGCATTACTGGAGCATGCACCATCGTGACCAGGCTAAGCCCTGGTTGGGTCTTACAATTTTTGGTGCTACAAACTGGGCCTAAGATTTCCACACAGCACTGCTCAGCTTCCCCCAGGGGCTTCACATGTGCAAACCTTAGGAAATCTTCCATTTAGCCAAAGGTAGAAAACTGCATCTGTCTTCACCACTGTGGAGTCCCCAGTACATGTTCAACCAAACTGCATTTACTTACTGCTGTACAAATGCTTCCCTGTCTTAGTCACATTGAAGCTTTTTCTTTACAAACAAGGCAGTTCTAGGAGCAAAACAAAAGCTGTGCAGTCTAGTGGATAGATCCAGGGAGCAGAAGCCAAAAGGATTGAGGGCTCTAATCTCCTGCCGAGCTGTACAAACTTAGTCGAGCCCTGCCTCTTTAACAGCAGAAAGTCAGACTCTGTACTGGAGCCAAGCTGGACAGAGGACCTTCATTTACAAATAAAAGGCATTTCAGCTTGCTACTCCGATTCCCTCTGCAGTCACAGATGGATAGATTCTTTGCTTCCAGTCCGAAGTGGTTGTGTAGTGTAGTGCACACTGTTAAATAGTTCCTGTGTTTCACCCCAGGGAAGGCTGCAATTCAATGATGAGTGAAGTCATTTGTATGCCACACTCTGCTGACCTTGTAAAGAATGTCTTCATGCTGTAAACACACAATATCATAGCTGCATTCACACATAAGTTCTCAAAAGGAACATTACCCCTACAATTGCATTCCTCTCTTTTAGGCTGTCTAATAGAAAAAGTATGTTTTTTCTACTGAACTGATTGGGATGTTTCACACACCAAAGAGCAGCTTAGAAATTGTACATGGTAGAGGTGGTTTGGGGTTTTCAGATCAAGCAGAAGGCAGGGTAGATTTACACCCTATAGACTAACTAAATCAGAGACGCATGCACTTTCATAAGCAGTGGATGGCTTCATCAGATGCTATGAAGGGATGAAGCAAGCTGCCGCTAGAAAAGTAGATGCCTCTCTGATTTAGTTAGCCGATAAGGTGCAAATCTACCCTGGCTTCTTTCTGCCTTACTTCAGACTAACAGGGCTAACTACCTCTCTCTCTCTTTAGATCAATCTTTGGATGACCCATCTCAATGATGAATGCAGATTTCTTGCTTATGGCTTCCTAGAACGGACCCAAATGTGGATCTCTACTAAAGCGATAGGCAGCAGTGTGTAGAACTGAGCAAATGGAGTTTCTCCATTGTTCCTTTCAATCCCTTTTTTTTCTTTCACTGGGGACAGAACAAGTTGTATTTTCTGTAGTTAAACATGGAGTTGAGAAGAAAAGCTCTTAACTTATGGAAAGGTCCAACCACTCACACACTTAGCTCTAGTAGTCTGAAATCTGGGGAAAACTTTAAAAATAACTCCAGCTGGCACATGATTTATTGATTATACTTCATCATATGATGAAACCTCAGCTAGTTATTCCATAAAAATCAAGACAGCTTTCAAGCATCCTTACCAAGGAAAGCAATTGAGACAGCCAGCTATGAAGCTAGTCAGAATAGGGCAGTCATATGAAATGTCACAGAAATGGTGGGGAAATGATCCAGTTCTGCAAAAAAATGTTTTAAAAACTCTAAAATTTTCTATTTTTTTAAATTAAAACCTGAAATCCAAGTCCACTGGAATTTGGTGGGTTTCACTTATTCATCAAAAATATATACAATTTTGAAAAGACATCAAACTTGACTTGTCATCAAAATAGATGTGACCAAAACCAGGGACCAGCATGTAGCCATGAATCTCCTCTGTTCCTAGCCACTCTTTCTTGGCTCCCTAGTGGTACTTTATCATCACCCAAGCCACAGGGGAGAGTAATTCAACTAACAGCCAGTGCAGTTGGATTGGGAGACCTTTGCTGGGATGGCACATGAAGGTCTCACAACAGCAGCTGACAGGCCAGATGTTCGCACCACTGGTAGAAGCACAAAAAGAAACCCCAACTAAACCCCTCCTGGGAGTTTGGTTTTCCTAACTGACCAGGAGAACAGCACCAGAGAGAAATGCAAATGCATCCTCTACCCCCTCCCTGTATGCTGCCTGGAACAAGGCAGATCTGGTCACTGAGATCTTGCCCCTTGCCTTTGGTGGGCACCATGGTGGGCACCAGGGTCTGTAAGTTCCAAGAGGTTCTGCTTATACTCTTTGACTAGCTGCCCCCTTCCTCTGCTGCATCGTTAAAGCACCAGAGCCCCAACCACATTGAAGCAGAGCAGAGGTGGATAGAGCCAGGAAAGCAGCAGTCCCTGAAGCACCTACTCTAACTTATCTGTCAGAGTGGAAGTCTGTCTGCTCCATTGTCTTGCCCTGCCTTGTACACAGGAAAGGAGTCTGTGGCCTTGTCCTGGGTCATCCATACCAGCACGGGCACCTGACACATGAACAGGCAAATCTGCAGTTAAGTATTTAAAACTAAGCTCTGTAGCACTGCTGTTTCTCTCCCTCAGACCAACACAATGTCTTTGACACCAGTGGAATTAGTCCTGATTTATGCCAGCGTAGGCGGGGAATCGAGTTGTGGGTTCCATTAATGTCCTTGTTTTCTTGAGGCTCATGTTACTGTAATTATTTTCCCTTTTCTCATTAAGCTTGTGCAGTCCCTGGGCATGGATCAGAGCCGCGGTTTAGCAGAGATCAAAGATAACTGCTTCCCCTCATAGTGCACTGACTTTCATTCACTTCTTCCTGTCTTATTATCATCACTAATTTCCCCGCTAAAAACAATAACCCCTAGCACTTACTAGCTTCCTATCACTATGCAAACCTTCACTAATTAGTCCTTATAATACTCCCATTAGGCAGACACAGCCCTACTGATTAGTTATTATTATAAGAAGTTATTTAACCAAATCTGACAAAACCCAAGGATGGAGTAAATTTGACCCGTGGTTTCATTCTGCTGAGTTCCAGTGTGAGCACACACATCAGGCATGCAGGTCTCAGGTGGCATAAATCAGAGCTGTCATGATTTCATTCAAGTCAGCAGGTCAGTGGGGTGTAGTTGCTATTGATCCCCAAGTGTAAGTACAAGACTGCTCTAGACCCTTGCCAAATGTCTTGCCTGGGTGACCCAGCTGTAAACAGGTACCTACTCATTTTGGCTGGGGAGTCCAAGGCAGCTGGGTATAATGCTATCCTCATCACTGCCTGGTGTACCGTTGATTATAGGCCACTGGCATGCCTCAGTCATGTTAGTCTGATGAACACTTAAACAACGTGCCACCTCCCCAGTGTTTCTGCTACAAATTTCCTCCACTGCAGTCTGCTGCTGATTTACACTCACTGAGAATCCTTTTCCACATATCTCAAATGACTTGTACAGGTGAAGATGAAAAGAATTCACAATCCACTTGGCTGAATCCCAACTGCCCCTACTTATCTCAGGGGAAGTTGGAGGTGTTCAGTCCCCAGCTAGACTTGAGCCTTTGGCAAGTAGCTTCCCTTCTAGCTAGAAGTTTGTAACACTACCACACATTAGCGCAGTTATCGAGCACCACGGTTATCCTCAGGACACACTGGGGAAGGGAGAAGTTGCATTGCTCCTATTATACAGCTGGCAGAGCATGGAGCAGTAGGAGAGCTCTCAGCCTCTTCCAGTAGGTGACAATGCAGAGGTAAGGTGCTTATAGCCAATACAGCTTCAGCTTCAGCTTCACGCAGCTGGGGGGGTGCTCCAAAAACATACTGTACTAATGCTGGCTGCAGGACAATGGCTCACAGAAATTAGCAAAATATTTCAGAGCACCCAAAAGCCTTTACTCGTGAACATCAGCTAGCCAGCAAACCATGCTTTCTCAGACAGCTGCTCTACATCTCAGCCCATACAGGGGATAGATAAAGCGTGGCCTTTGACATTTCACTCTGTAGGTTTATAGCAGGCAGTTATTTTGGGAACCCTGGCCTTAGCTGTTGGGAGAGTTGATGCTTTGTGATAACAGCCTTTCATGCCTTTTGCTTGTTTATGCAGGGCATGAAAAGCCCCTTTGTGTAACTCAGTGAGCCTGCTGCCAGCTGGGAGCAGCGAGGCACTCACTGCATGGCTCTGATTCCCCATCACCCTTGGCATGGGATGAACTCCACTGTATGTAGCAGAGTGCTGGACTCTGTAACCAGAGGGTCAAGACCTAGGGAAGAAGATGACAAATTTCTCCTTTCCCTAATTTCTTTTCATTTGCTCTCTATATTTGGCTCCCTCTGGGCAATGCCACAGACCCATCAGGTGTTGGTAAAGTTGATTTCACCTCCCTGCTCTCATTGTCTGGGATACAGAAATAGGGAGGGAAACATTTATGTCTAGGCACAAGCCTGCTCCAAGGGGAATTTTAAACCATTCAAAACTGCATTTCTGTTGCTCATGGGCTTTTCAGAGCCTTACTGTCACAAAAGCTAAATCTGGTGCTTAAGAGCAACAAGAGAGAGTCTCCCTGTGGGCATTTGGAGTCTGAGCCAAGCCTGCTAGAGTCAGTGGGAGTCTAATTTTTGTGGGCTGTGGATCAAGCCTTTCACTTCACCCTAGTATCTTGTACTTTTAGTCACTCTGGGGATGGAGGGAGGCAGCAGTTGCTTTCCTCATTCCAGCATCAACTCTCATTTGTGCTCCCCAATGCGTCATGTCCTTAATTCAAGAATCCAAATGCTCCCAGCCCCTCCCCATGTACAACTCTGATGGGATCTCACTTGTGTCACTTATCTCTATCACACATGAAAAATTGGGGACACTGAGGCTCTATGTGGAGTTTTTTAAATTAACCGTTAGCGTGAATGATCTGTATCACTGTACTTACAGTTACAGGCCTATTCCCTAGGGGGTCCTCTCAAGGTCAAGCATGTCCCAGCATGGGGTATGGTAGGGAAAAGAAGGTGTCAGCATGCTCAGGCAAAGGAATGTCAAGTCCAGCAGGAAGTGAAAAGTGAATTGATAACACTCAGCAGCACATTCCTCTTCCAAATCCTTCCTCAGTGCTGCAGGCTCAGAGCCCCTGTGCAAGGAAGTGGAATATTATCAGCTCATTTTACAGAAGGAGAACCTGAGAAACAAGGCAGAGAACTGAGTTGCTTCCAGTAACCTATCAAATTAGCAATGAGATTATAACTGAGCAAGAAAGCTACTCAGACCAACCCTTTGAGACAGAGTCCAGGTAAAACAGGATCTGTCTTGGGGACTTTGTTACCAGTAACAACACCCCTGTTGTTGCAGTGGCAGGGTGTTGGCAGTGCCCATGTCTCCTCTAGTTTCATCTGTGGTGCATTCTTGGTGTCCAGACACTGTTCCTTGTATTTATGGATGAAAATTTGAAGTGGTGAATTTGGAGATTCTGTCAGTTAAGGATTGTCTGGGAGTGCTGGGGACTGGACTCACTGGCACAGAGGGCCCTTTCAAGTCCCATGTTCCTAAACTGGGAGTTGCTTTGATTTAGGAAATCTCTCTGAGATGTAGGAGGTTTCAGTTGGTGACTAGCTGGGGACATGGGCTCAATGCCCTGCATGAGAATTATAAACAAAACAGCTGCCAAAGGAAACAGTTGTTTCCTTCTCCAGTGATTCACAAGACAACACAACATGGAGTGTCAGTGGCATGATTCAAAGCTTGGGAGAGGGGTGGGGTTGCTGGGGTCATCTTGCTCCTAAAGCTAAAAGACCAAACCCAACACTGGGACTGAATATTCTTGGAAGCTGAGTCTCAGATCCCATTAGCCTGACTTCTATCCTGGGGAAGATCTTAGAAAAGTTTATTAAGGAGGCCATCCTTGAGGGACTGGCCCAGGCTAACATTCTA
>NW_017728922.1:17663906-17666908 GCF_001723895.1 Crocodylus porosus
TTTGGGCAGGGGGCTGGACTCGATGATCTCCCGAGGTCCCTTCCAGCCCTAATGTCTATGAAATCTATGAAATCTATGAAATCCTCAAAGGTACCTAATTCCCATTGGAGTTACCTTTCCGTACCTGAACCTTAGTTCTTCTCCAAACTGTAACAGTGGGCATCGGGCACAGAGTAGCAGCATTGCCTTAGCTTACTTATCTTCCCATTTTTACCATGCTAGGGAAGGCATTTCTTGAGTGTCAGGAGAGGCAGCCTTGAGTGCTTCTAACTCATGGTTACTACAGGTAAGATTCTGACAGTTTAATTAAAGACCAATTTGGGAATACCATGGACCAAGTGAAACAAGGGTCTGACATCAGCAGTGGTTCACAGTTAGTGACAGCTGCAATCCACCCAACATCAGTCTCTGGCACTAGAGAGGAAGAAAGTGAGAGAGCTAAGCTCTAATGAATAAATAGGGAACAGAAACTTTCCCACTTTCCTCATTGAAATGAAAGCACCATGGAGTTAAGGTCAGCAAACACGCTTTAGGCCAGAAAAGGTTAATCTGTTCAGACTACTACGCTAGTGCCTGCCCAGGAAGCCTCCTTTGAAATGGCTATCATCTTCAGCTGCCCCACTTACCAGGGATGCTATTTTTTTTTTTTTTGCATACAGTCAAGTTGAACTTTGTCCTAAGAGGCTTTGCCTTGGGAGATAGCAGAGGAGGGTGCTGGCAGGAATGCTGATTTATGAAACTGTGGTGACAGAAAAGGGTATTTTTTGCTTGAGAAATTGACCTTGTACTGTTTTGTTGCCTGTTGCTTCCAGAGCTATAACTTACCAGAGCATATAGGTTGGAATTGGTAAGAATTTTCCTATTTGGAATGATGGAGGGGGAGAGGACAGTGAAAATGGGGTTTTGGATGCAACTCCACCACCATCTTTCCCAGATCTCAGGAACCTTGGCTATTTTTTCTGAAGCCCCAGCTCCTGGATTCAATATATGAGAAACTCAATTTTCATTAAAAAAAAAAGATTTTCCTAACCTTCCTGAGTGCAGAGAAAAGCTGGAAAACCTCAGGTCTCCAAAATATGGAAGCAAATAAAAAGAACTTGTAGATTCAAGCATGGTGTAGGAATCTCCAGTAAACAGAATAGATTAAGGCCACATGAGACCACAATGATCAACTTATCTGACCTCCTGCATAACATAGGTCAGAGACTCCCACTAAGTGGTTCCTACATCATGCTCAATAAGTTCTCCTGAAATTAAAACAGCTTTCAGAAAGAGTCAATCTTGATTTAAAGACAGTGAGTGATGAAGAATCCACTACATCCTTATATTAAAGTAATTACCTACACTGTAAGAGAGCTGTGCATGATTTCCAACCTGAATTTGTCTAGCATCAGTGGCCAGCCCCCACACCTTGTTATACATTTGTTGGTTAGTTTATAGAGTCCTCTGCTCTCAGAAATCATCTCCCTATGCTGGGATTTATAGAACAGTCTCTAGGATAAAATAAGCACATTGAACTTCCTTAGTCTCCCTATGAGGCAGGTTTTCTTGTAGCTCCATTACTAGGAAAGTGAATCCTTTCGAACCCAATGTGCACTGCTGGTAACAAACTGCATGATTTTAAGTCAACCTCATGGTTATTTGGGGCTTGACTCAGTAGTTTTGAAGGCTGGCAGTTGGTGATACTCAGAATGAAGTCTTGATTGCACAGGCCTGTGTATCTTGTCTGAGCCTCTATCCCAGGTCAGGGCCTCAGTCCACTCAGAAGGAAACAGTGTTGAGCGGGGGGGGGGCTGAGACAAAGACACTCCAACTGAGCTTAACTCCATTTATTTTAAGTCAAACCAGGAAATACTCACACTGGGACAGGAGTCTTAGGATTTATCTGTACCTTTACATGAGGCAACTCTTGTAACCTTGAAAGCGGAAGAATTAAATAACCTTGAGAAGGGCTCTTTCCAGGCACTGTTCCTAGCAGCTGGACGATGGGCTACTGTATATGGAGGTGATCCACATCTGCTGCCAGCAGCTGGACAGTCAAATAAACCTCACCAGCACACTTTTCAGCAGAGCCACTTAGTTCTCAAAAGAGGAACACAGAGAATCATCATCTCTTACGGGATAGATGCTAAGTCAATTACATCCTTAGTGTTGAAGAGGTCAGAGGTGTAAGTATAAGGTAGGCAGATTATCTAGATAGGATTACATCTGACACAGCTGGAAGTTTTCTTTTGTGGGGAGGGATACTAGGGATGGGGTGAGGATTTATTTTGAGCTAGTTTAGCCTGCCCCAGTCACTCCAGCAGTGAAATGCTTCACCTTCATGGACCTACACACAGGAGGGCAGTGTAGGCAAGATGGCTACTGTTGCTTTGATGTCTACAGCCCTGGTGAGAGCTGGGGAGAAGCAGATGCAGAATCACAAAAAGCCAGATGACTGGGGAAAAGGTGTGTTGCTTTCATCTGTAAAGAGGAAAGAAACAGGAAGGGCTGCCTGAGTGTGAACAGGATACATCCAGTTCCCCCAGCACACAACCTGGTTGCACAGGGCCCCAGGACCTTGCCATCCGCCTGCCTTGTCTTTGTCCCTAGGGGCACTGCCCTCTAACTAACCTTGCCAACAGCACAGGAGACCTGCACATCCTCCATCAGTCACTCTTAAACACAAAAAGGAAGGTTACAAGAAGTGGAAGCTTGGGCAGACAACTTGTGAGGAGTATAAAAATATTGCTTGGGCATGCAGGGTTGAAGTCAGGAAGGCCAAAGCACAATTGGAATTACAGCTAGCAAGGGATGTGAAGGGTAATATGAAGAGTTTCTACAAGTATGTTGCAAGTAGTAAAATTGACCTGGTTGTCCTAGTGGAGACATGGTGGGATGAAACATTTGACTGGGCATTAGACATAGAGGGCTATAGGTTGTTTAGAAGAGATAGGAAGGGGAAAAAAGGTGGGCGGGTTGTGCTCTATGGTAGGGAACAGTATACCAGTTCTACCTTCCAA
>NW_017728922.1:17667195-17672368 GCF_001723895.1 Crocodylus porosus
CTGGAATAGGCTTCCCAGAGAGGTGGTGCTCTCACCTTCCCTGGAGATCTTCAAGAGGAGACTGGATAGGCACCTGGCTGGGGTCTTATGACCCCTGCCACCCCCAGTGCTCCTTCCTGCCCATGGCAAGGGGTCGGACTTGGTGATCTGTCTAGGTCCCTTCCAACTCATTGATTCTCTGATTCTATGAACAAGAGGAAGGTCAGGGACAGTATGGGTCCCTTACTGAATGGGGGAGCCAACCTAGTGACAGATGATGAAGAAAAGACTGAAATACTTAATGCCTTTTTTACCTCAGTCTTCACAGGCAAGGTCAGCTCCCAGACTGCTGCACCGAGTAGCACAGTCTGGGGAGGAGGTGAACAGTAGACATAGGCAAAAGAACAGGTTAGGGACTATTTAGAAAAGCCAGACATGTACAAGTCCATGGGGCCAGATGCAGTACATCTGCGGGTGCCGAGGGAGGGAGTTGGCTGATATGATTGCAGAACTGCTGGCCATTATCTTTGAAAACTTGTGGTGATCGAAGGAGGTCCAGGATGATTAGAAAAGGGAAAATATAGTGCCCATCCTTAAGAAAGGGAAGAAGGAGGATCCAGGGAATTACAGTCAGCCCCACTTCAGTCCCTGAAAAAATCATGGAGCAGATCCTCAAGGAATCTATTTCTAAGCACTTGGGGGAAAAGGTGATTAGGAACAGTCAGCATGGATTCACCAAGGGCAAGTCATGCCTGACCAACCTGATTGCCTTCTATAATGAGATAACTGGCTCTGTGAATGCAGGGAAAGCAGTGGACATAATATACCTTTACTTTATCAAGGCTTTTGATACCATCTCCCACACCATTCTTACAAGCAAGCAGAGGAAGTATGGGCTAGATGAATGGACTGTAAGGTGGATAGAAAGCTAGCTGGATTGTCAGGGTCAATGGGTAGTAATAAATAGCTCAATGTCTAGCTGCCAGCTGATATCAAGTGGAGCTCCCCAGGGGTCGGTCCTGGGGCCAGTTTTGTTCAGTATCTTCATTAACAATCTGGAAGATGGGATGGATGGATTGCACCCTCTGCAAGTTCACAGATTACACCAAGCTGGTGTGTGTAGTTGTAGTAGATATGCTGGAGGGAAGGGCTGGGATTCAGAGTGACCTAGACAAATTGGAGGATAGGGCCAAAAGAAATCTTGTGAGGTTCAGTAAGGACAAGTGCAAAGGTCTGCACGTAGGAGGGAAGAATCCCTTAAACCGCTACAGCCTGGGGACTGTCTGGCTAAGCAGCAGCTCTGCAGAAAAGGACTTGGGGGTTACAGTGGACAATAAGATGGATATGAGTCTGCAGTGTGCCCTTGTTGCCAAGAAGGCTAACAGTGTACTGGCCTTCATTTGTAGGAGCCCTGCTAGCAGATTGAGGAAAGTAATCATTCCCCTCTATTCTGCACTGATGAGGCTGCATCTGGAGTACTGTGTCTAGTTTTGGGCCCCCCCACTATAGAAAGGATGTGGACAAGATGGAGAGAGTCCACTGAAGGACAATGAACATTGTTCAGGGGCTGGGAGCCTGGGACATATAACTTTTGAGGAGAGGCTGAGGAAAGTGGGTTTATTTAGTCTGCAGAAGAGAAGACGGAGAGGATAGCAACTTTTAATTACCTGAACAGTGGTTCCAGAGAGGTTGGAGCTAGACTGTTTTCAGTGGTGACAGATGACAGAACAAGCAGCAATGGTCTCAAGTTGCAGCAAGGGAGGTTTAAGGTGGATATTAAGAAAAAAACCCTCTCTCACTAGGAGGGCGGTGAAGCACTGGAACAGGTAACCTAGAGAGGTGGTGGAATCTTCATCCTTGGAAGTTTTTAAGGCCTGGCTGGAATGATCTAGTTGGGGATGGTCCTGCTTTGAGCAGAGGGTTGGACTAGATGACCTCCTAAGGTCCCTTCCAATCCTAATTCTCTGTGTTTCTATGACTGCCCTCTCCACTGAGGGTACCTGGGCAGAGAGGGGAGCAGAACACCAAGGAATGCTTAGCATCTAGCTCCATAACAGAGCCCAGCTTGGCCCACAGTGCTCACAGCTGCTAGTCAGCCTGGGAAGATTAGATGCAGAGGGTGAGCTGGAGGCAGAGGAGAGGTTGGCAGTAGCATTCCATGCTTCTGGCAGGTCCAGGTGAGGAGGGTGGGCAGAATCAGGAGAAATACCAGCAAGAGGGAAAATTGGCCAAGCCGTGACACACAGCCACCTCCAGCCCTGTAAATCACCCCCTGGCCCTGCTGAGCACTTAGGTGCAATACCCATAGTATGAATTATACCTTCCTTGTCTCCCATCAGCCAGGCCAGTGTTTCCCAACCTTTTCCAGCCCAAGGCACACTTACATTAATAACATTTTTCTGCGGCATACCTGTTAAGGTATTCCCCACACCTCATACTTATGAGCTCATTGTAGCTCATCGCCATGGCAAAATTCCGCGGCACACCTGTTAATTTCTGATGGCACACTGGTTGGGAAACTGAGCCAGACTTCACCAGCATCATCAGCTCAGTGCATGCTGGGATAGCCCAGCAAGAGCAAGGAACTGCCAGCCTCACAGAAAACTAGGATTATATAACAGTGCCTACTCTGGCTACTCTGTATCTGTTCCAACTCACACTAATAGGGGCTAAAAAATGTTACCCACTGCTGGCTACTGAGCAGTCAGTGAAAAACGGGCTCACTGTTTTACATCTAGCTCCTAATGAACTTCTCCATCCTTGTGAAGGCCACCATCACACAACCTGAACAGACTCCCATTTAGAGAGGGCCAAAGGGTGCATCGGCTGTTAAGGGCTCTCTCTCTTCTTAGAAGCGGTCCCTCTGCTTGATGCACACTGACAGAGCCTTCCTACAGGAGGCCTTTGAACAGAAATTGGCCCAGCCTTGTCCACAGAAGACAGAGTATCTGTCTCTATCACAGAAATCTACACCCACAATGTTGCAGGTTCAGGGCTCACACCCTGAGACGATGTCCACAGTACAAGTTCATTCAGGATCCCATGGGCAACAGCCTTCATCAGTTCATTTAGATGAGAGCTTCAGAGTCTGCTAACAGGGCTTAGCTGAGCATTTAGCTGCCTAGGGGACAGGTTGGTCCATTTTATTCTTAGGCTTCTATGATAACACAGCAGAACCAGCAGCACAGCCATTAAATAATGGGCATTTTTCAGTACATTGCCATTACATTTTGTCTCATCTCAGGGAGCCTTAGATATGCACATTAACACTTTTTAAGAGGCTTGGTACATAAACACAGTTTTTAAGAAGCTCTGTACGTAAGTGCCGTTAAGAGTTGGAGGGCCACTGTGGCAGTTTTAGTTGCCGGGGGGAGTGCAGGAGTGCCTCACCAAAACTGCCACAGTTGCCCTCCAGCCCAAATAATTGCTTACCCCTGACCTAGACACTGTCTAATGTGCTTTCCAGCCCTTCTCCCGGAAGTGGTGTGTTGTACCCTGTATTTAATATTCACTGGTGAAACAGGGGCTGGACTACCCAGTTACATCAGGGTGGGAAGTAGATGCAGGGAAGCCCTGGCTAGCAGGGCCTAGGTTGTGCTGCAGAAGAGCAATAAGGGCTCTGCTGCAATCACAGGTGTGAGTTGCCAGGGAGACCGGCAGGGCCAGGGCCAGGGCCAAGGCCAGGACCAGGGCCAACCAGTTACCTGATCAGAAGGGGGCAAGGCTGGGATGAGATATAAGCCAGGACCTGAACTAGGGCACTCAGTCTGGCAATGAAACATGTATGCCCTCTGGCCACAACAAACTGGCTAAAGGGGAAGGAGTGCTGCCATGGGACTGCTGGTGCGGGGTGCCTGGCTATGGGCAAGCTGGGAGACCCAAGAGCTGTTGAAACCTGGCCAGCAAAAAGAATAGGCCTCCAGGCAAGAAGAGGCATGGCAGGGAGCTGACAGGCTCAGAGTTTGTTGTGGCCAGAGGGCATACATGTTTCAATGGAGGCCTTTAATTTCAGAGGATTAGACATTAGGTCTAGGGGTTGGAGGAGGTCCTGATCTGGGAATCTGGGGTGTTTAGGGACCTGGGGGTGTTGGAGAGGCCCCAGGGGAGGCACACCCAGGCCTCGGGTCAGTGAGGGAACTTCTGGAGGGACTGCACATATTTAAATCAGCTGGTCCGGATGATCTCCACCCCAGAGTGCTGAGGGAACTAGCAGAGGTCATTGCGGGACCCCTGGCATGGGTTTACGAGCACTCGTGGTGCTCTGGTGTGGTGCCAGAGGACTGGAAAAGGGCCAATGGGTTCCCATTTTCAAAAAAAGGAGGAAGGAGGACCCAGGAAACTATAGGCCAGTTAGTGTTACCTCAATCCTGGGTAAGCTTTTTGAGAGAATTATCCTGGTGCGTGTTCACAAGGGGCCAGCAGGGGAGATTATGCTTCGGGGCAGCCAACACGGGATCATTAGCGGCAGGTCCTGTCAGACCAACCTGGTGGCCTTCTATGACCAGGTCACAAAATCCTTACACACAGACGTAGCAGTGGACCTAGTCTTTCTGGACTTTAGGAAGGCCTTCGACACTGTCTCTCATCCCATTCTCATTAAAAAACCAGGAGACTGTGGCGTCGACACTTACACAGTCAGATGGGTCGCTAGCTGGCTGGAGGGCCGCGCCCAGAAAGTGGTGGTGGACAGGTCTTATTCGACCTGGAGGGATGCAGGCAGTGGGGTACCCCAGGGCTCAGTCCTTGGGCTCACACTGTTCAACATCTTCATTAGCGACTTGGACAAGGGTGTAAAAAGCACCTTGTTCAGATTCGCAGACGACACTAAGATGTGGAGGGGAAGTGGGCACGCTAGATGGGAGAAATAGGCTGCAATCGGACTAGACAGGTTACAGGGGTGGGCAGATGAGAACAGGCTGGGTTTCAACACTGACAAGTGCAAGGTACTGCACCTGGGGAGGAAGAACCAGCACCATACCCACAGGCTGGGGAACTCCCTTGTCAGTGCAGAGGCAAAAAAGGATCTCAGAGTCATTATTGATGCCAAAATGAACATGGCCTGAGAGCGTGGGGATACAGTCAGGAAGGCCAACTGCACCTTGTTATGCATCCACAGATGCATCTCAAGCAGGTCCAAGGAGGTGATCCTCCCCCTCTATGTGGCACTGGTCAGGCCGCAGCTGGAGTACTGCGT
>NW_017728922.1:17672688-17685814 GCF_001723895.1 Crocodylus porosus
GGGAGTCCCTGTTCCCCCGAGCACTCCCAGGAGTGACAAGAAATAACGGTCACAAGCTGGCAGAGGGTAGATTCAGACTAGACATCAGGAGGCGCTACTTCAGTGTCAGGGAGACTAGGATCTGGAACCAACTTCCAAGAGAAGTGGTGCTGGCTCCTACCCTGGGGGGTCTTTAAGAGGAGGTTAGATGAACACCTTGCTGGGGTCGTTTGACCCCAGTACTCTTTTCTGCCATGGCAGGGGGTCAGACTTGATGATCTGCTCAGGTCCCTTCTGACCCTACTAACTATGAAACTGTGAGAGGCTGGTGGAGCACACCTGGGTGGAAGCAGAAGTCTATTCTCTCACTTGGGTCAGAGCATCCAAGTGAGCTTCAGGAGGCTGAGGAAGAGATGAGAATTCAGGGGCCATGTGTTCTTAAAGGTGCAGGATCCTGATAACAGCTGGATATAGAACTGGAATTGTGGACCTGTTAGAAGATGGACTGACTGATTAACAGATTGAGCCCTGGCACAGCCTTTTGGGCCTCTCCTGTGACCCTCATCTGCATGGCGGCCAGGGAATTTGTCCAACAGCGAGCTAACTCCATCCCTGGCCCCTCACCAGGTAACACAACCCACGGCTTCGTAACTGGGCCAGTGACTTGCCCCTTCTCTTTGCAGCTCCCTCTGAGCTGCCTCACTCAGCCTCAGGCCCATTTGCAGCCTCAGTGCCTGAAGGCTTACCTGGATCTCACTGCCCCTTGCTCACTGGGGCTCCATACACTCACCTCTCTCTCTCTCACTAGTGCTCCAGGGCCTTACACCCTTATGGGCTCATGTGTCACCCATGAGTGTGCCTGGACCCACTATGCTCCGGGGTCTTACACCCATACAGGCTCAGGTGCCACCCATGGGCATGTGTGACAGCACACCTTTTAGGGTGTCTGTCACTTTAAGGGCTGAGTCAGGCAGCCAGCAGGTGCCTGATGGAGGCAGCTATTTTGAGAACTAGGTATATAAACGCTTCAGTTTGCTACTGCCAGCTGAAATGGAAACATCACCTGCCTGAGCTGCAGCAGGAACGTCAGAAGGTAAGGGTAGGAGGTGGTTGGTCCTGGGGATGACCTAAAACTGCACCCTGCACCTGATGGGTGGTCTGTGATGGCTCCTGGTGTTGTGGTGGCCCCCAGGAAATGCCAGGCCAGTTACCACCCTGGTGGAAGGTGGGTTGGGGCACCTAAACCCCTGCCCCCACCTTTGGGTGGGTTACTGGGAGAGAGAGAGGGAGAAGACTGGGGACCAGGCATGCTGAAGGAGCAGCACCTGAGTCCCAGGTGGTGTGAGACCCCAGCCCTGGGAGGAGGGTGGAATAGGGCCATGAACTCCAAGGCAGCACCTGAGTCTAAAAGGGTGTGTTTGATCCTGTGCCTGGCAGAGTATTGTTGCCCTGGGAGGGGGCAGAATTGTGAGGCCTGCACAGAGTAGGGTTGAACAGGAGAGCTGGCCTAAGTACTGTGCATGATGGGGCTGAGTAGGCCTGAAGGACAGTCCAGGGGTGTGTTGAGTAGGGCTGACTTGAGAGTAGGCCTGAAAGACAGCTCAAGGGCCAGCCCCCCCGTGTAATCAGTTGTAGAGAGGATGATGAGACCCCAGGAGAGGGGAGTAGGCCAAGGTATGTTTTAGGATACTTAAGACTATAGTTGGGCCTGAGGCCAAATAGGGGCCTCAATCAAGAAACTAGGGGTGAATCCTGACCCAGGTAAGTCCTCTGCTGAGGGGGGGCTGAGTGTAGGTCAAAAACTATATTGAGGAAAGCACAATGACCTACTGTTCCAGGGAGGGAGGGAAAGCCCCTGTGAGAGCTGGGAGCACCAGTTGTGGTGTGAGGGAATATCACTTATGTGCATGTCATCTGCAAGGCATGGGAACATGTAAAGGGGAGGTAGGAGTGTGTTTTATAGCTCTAGACACCAGGGTGTATGAAGGGCAGCCTCCCACTTGTTGAACAACAAGGTGCGGCAGGAGTAAGAGGTGGGTGGTTGCCCAATGACAAAGGAGTGGGTCGGACATGTGACCAGGTCAGGGAGTTGTCTCCTTTTGTCACAAAATGCCTGGCCCCACTACTCACTCTGGGCACAGGTGTCCCTCCCATGGGTGTGCCTGGCCCTACTCCTTTCTGATGTTATAACCCACCAGAATGGTGGGGATGGGGTTAAGGCACCCTACCGGCTTTTCACCAGGAAAGTAACTGGCCTGGCACTTCTTGCGGGACTCCCTTACCACAGGGAGTCCCACTAGGCCAACCTTCCCCAGCAAGGTGCAGTTTTAGGTCATGCCGAGGACCAGGAGCCTCCTGCCAGTCTCATAGCTCCTGCCCTTACCTCCAAGATATTCCTTGGGCAGCAGTGCAGCCGGGTGCTGTTGCTCCCTTGGCTGCTGGCAGTGAACTGCTGCCTCAGCAGAGGCAGGATCTTAAAATGGCCACCTCATCAGAGCTGGCCTGCACCTGTCTGCTGCCTGCTCTTCTCCTTAAAGTGGCAGACACCAAAGGTGCTCTGCCACCCACCTTCCCCCTTAAAATGGTTCCCTAGTGCTCATACCTCAGGCCCTCTCAGAGCCTGCAACAGCCCTTAAGTAGCAAGCACCACGCTGGTCCTCTGCTACAACAACACACCTTCAAACACAATCGCTGGCTGACCTGCAGTCTGCTGCCACAGGCAGATTTAAATAGGGACGCTGCTCTCCAGCAGCCAATCAGGAGGCATTACAAATGGCCAGCTGGCTTATCAGCTAGTGTGAGGCTGCCAGGCAGAGCCTGTGGCAGATTTAGACAACAGTGCAATCAGTCCTGGCTGGGCTGCCTGCTAGGGCCCCTAACAGCACTAGGACTGACACAGTGCTCACTGCCATCTTTGCTTCTGTGGCTAGTGCATTCTACTGATTTCAGTGGACAAAGGCAGCACAGAGAGATGGTAACTGGCAGTCATGAAAGGCTCATTCTTTCCATTCACCTTGGAAGGACTCTTCTTGAAGCAGTCTCACATATTAGATCTGACTTGTCTGGTAATGACTAGCACATTTGATAGGAACAAACTAAGCTGTGATTGATGTTTGTGATAAGGGCACCCAGCCTCCACGTGATGACTGTGACATATCTGAATGTGACTCTAGGCCTTGGCTAACAGCCAGCTCTGCTGGTGAGGAGAAAACAGGACTGAACTGATCCACTAGTAGTGGCTCAGTGATCACTTTGCAATGAGCTGAGGAGTTTCAGACCATTTCTGTGGTAATAGAAACAGCCTGTTCTGGTTGTTACAGGAAAGACTTGTTAAGGCTTTCATAGCCCAGAAGAAACACGATGGTATTGCAACAGTTTTCTATTGAGACGCTTGGATCTAGATAAGTGGTGGGATTCTCTAGTTCTCATCTTCCCTTGTCACCATACAGGGTAGGCTTAAATTCTAACCTAAAATAATCTGCCATGAAAGGAACTGTTGATTTGAGGAAAGTTTGGAGACCTCTATACCCAGATTAGGGTCTCTCTCATGTCAGGACTGAGGGGTACAGTCAGTGTGGCCTGAGGAAGCTTACCCTTCTGGTATCCATGCTGCACGTGTTTTGAAGATAAATCATAGCAAGCCACTTTAATCTGTAGATTTCAATGCATTTCACAAGGAGGTTGCTATCACCATCCCCACTTTACAGATTGGGGAATAGAAGGGCACAGGTCTCCTAATAGACCTGTGGCAGAAGTAGGAAAAGAACCCAGGTCTCCATCATCCTATTTCAGCGGCCACTAAGCCATGCTCCACATGTTTCAGTGTTATGATGTCCAGGTGCTACTGTGTTGCATCCTGTTCTAAAGGAGAAAGAAAAAGCATAAAAAGAAGGTGAAGTCCACCTGTCTTTGACCCAGGGAGGAAGGCCTCTTGTCACAATAAGATACAGTGCCTTTCATTAGCAGCTTGTTACACTGTCCAAGGGAGGTGCCCTTTGATAGCCAGGGAAGGGGAAAGACTGTTTATGTGAAGCTCATCTCAACTCTGCTGGAATATTAGTCCATGACAACCATGGGTGACTGGTGCCGCCTTAGGCTCCCCCTGTGACCAGTCCCATTGACTTGGGGCGGGGTCCCCCATGGCCAATCTCACTGGTGGGGGTGCGGAGGGGTGTCTTGCTGCCTGGAGGGCCCATCTCTTTGCAGCCGCTCCCAGAAGCGGCTGCAGAGATCAGCTGGCACTTGCAGGAGGGCCACCAGCACTCCCGCCAGTGCCCCGTGCCCATCGTCGAAGTGGTGAGCACAGCCAGTCAGGGGGTGCACCAGCACTCTCAAGGGGTGCACACATACCCCCTACATGTTGCCACTGATGACAAGGGTGAACAGGTGGTATTAGAGTTATCGGGGCAGGTCAGCATCTCTGCCTAGAAAACAAGGGGCTCAGGAGTTGCCGGATGAGACAGGGTATGGAGGTGTGCTGGGAGAAAGCTGTTGATTAGATCGCACACTTGATTGGCAGCTGCCTGGTGTCAAATAGAAGGAGCCCCTCCTCACTCCAATTAAAGATAGTACAGTGTGGGATGTGGGAGGCAACAAGGATTGAGGAAAAGCAGAAAGGCAAGTTAATCCCCTCCAGGGAGATGGCATCACAGGATTCCATACTCTACTCAGCAGATGGCAACAGAGCAGATGCATAGGTAGCACAACAGAAACTGGCTCTGGTATCAGAAACTTCACAGCATGGAGCTCTGCACTAGCATGACTGCACTCCTTCTGGTACCTGTCATAGCTCCTGCAGAGCTACCTTAATTTTCTCTACACCTCATTGCACTACACTAGGTAGAAAAACATGCAAATACCAATTTAAAAAGGAAGACATTACGAACCTGGGTCAAACCCAAGGCCCATCTAATGTAGTTTCCTGTCTCCAACGATGGGCAGCACTACATGCCCCAAGGGAAGGCGTAGACCAGGGTGGGGCAGTTATTTCAGGCGAAGGGCTACTCGCTGAGTTTTGGCAAGCTGTTGAAGGCCACATGGGTATCTCTACCTCTTGACAGGTGCTCCACCCCCTGGTCACCATCCTGTGCTTGGAAGTCCTGCCTCCCAACCCCTGACCTTTTGTTACCAGAAGTCCTTCCCTTGCCCCCTGAAGGTACTCCTTTCAGCAAGGGGTTTTTGCCATCTTGGAACCAGAAAAGTACCAAATTATATTCTAAAAAGCAAACATCTAAAACATTCATTAATTTGATTTAAAAAATATTTTTGTTTACATGTTTGTGTAGTGTACATAGAGGTGATTGTATATAACAGCTTAAAATGAAGTCTCACTCTTGTATATTGTGGGGGTAGGTGGGTATAGGTTTGTGGGGGGGCTGTAGGTATGGGGGGTGTGGGGCAAGTTGTGTGGGAACGGGGTTTGTGCATGGGTGGAGGGTGCCTGGGTTGTGGGTCTGCATGTATGGCAGTGTGAGGGAGGGATGTGGGTGCATGTGTATGGTGGGGTGTGGGACTCGCCACACACACACACACACACACACACACTCAAGTACTGGCGTGGGCGCTGTGTTCCCACAGTTTGGCAATGCAACTGGGAACCACATGGTGAGGGAACAGGAAGGCAGGGAAGTGGCTGGGGGTGGGGTGGGCTGGGGCTGGCCTGCTGCATCCTGCTGCTGGCTCCCCCTGGGTCCTACTGCCCCTGACTTCTGTCATCTCTGACAGGCAGCCAGGAGCAGATAAATATTTTCTAAATTTTTAGGGGCTCTATGGGCTGAATAGAATGGCCTAGTGGGCTGGATCTGGCCTGTAGCCCATATTTTGCTCACCCTTGGTATAGTCTTCCTCAGCAGGGAGATGCTATCTATCCATGCACAGATGCATCTATCCTTATCTTGACAGCTGGAGATTGTACTGCTATTACATCCCATGCTTCAGCCAGAAATCCACTTGACTTCCTCAAATGCAAGTAGGTGCTGGCACATATCATTCAAATCTGATCTGACCTCTTTGTTTGGAGATTTTGTGTCAAAAGACTTTGAGTTGGGGGTCGTTCTTGTGCTCTCACGCTCTCCTGTTTCACCATACATTGCCTCTTCCATAGGGTAGTAATTACTGCACCAAGAGCCCAAGTCCTGGCCCACCACATGCAGAAAGGGCAGAGGGAATGCAAGCTAAATTATCTGCCTCTAAAACATCACCCATCAGGATCAGCTCTCCTTCCAGTTATAAATAGGGACCCACTGAATTTGCTATGGCTGCCCGCAAAAATCACAGGCCCTACAGCCATTTCATGGGCAGAATATAGCACGCTACCTCATGCCTCTGATTGGCCAAGAGGTCCTGGCGGGCCCCATTCCTCACTGCTGATTGGCTGTAAGGGTTGGCCATCATGTGGCCCCACCCCTCATTGCCAATTGGAGAAGGGTGGGGCCAAATGACAGCCAATCAGCAGTGAGATGTGGGGGTGGCTGCCACCTTGCCAGCAGCCCTTCAAGCCAGCAGTCCCCTTCTCTGCCCTGGTGGGCTGTCGCAGCACCCTGAGGACAGCTGGCACTTTATTTTCAGTGAGGTTTCTTCTTTTTTCCTGATGGATTTTGTGGAGTTCACAAAATCACAATCTCAGTAGGTCCTTAGTTATAAAAGTCCCCTTTTTCCACGCCTAAGTTCTTGCACTCCCCCACAGCTGATGCATCTCAGCCCAACCATGACCAGTTATTTTTAGCTGTACAACATGGGGCCTGCATCTGGAAAGATCCTACCAAAACTGAACACAGCCAAGGACTCGGCCTCTTAAGACTGCCCCAAATGCTGTCCTTGGACTTGGAGGAGGCCCTGCTGGCCCAGAACCTCATGGATACCCTGGGCCAGGTCTCTTCCCTTTCCCCAGTCTGTGACTGCACTCTCCTTGGAAAGGAGAGCCCTTTGCCATTGGTTTGGCTGTTGGCAGATGCTAGCAAGCAGCACAAGGGAAGTTAATAAGAAAAGCCTGAGCCAATATAGCTAGATTAAAGTGGGCTCTTCTGCCGGGCCCAAGGGGATTAGCTGCTAAACCCCTAGTGATAGGCCTGCCGTCTTAACTGCCGATTATAGCTATGCAGGATCTTGAAGGAGCAGCTTGGGGAGCAAGCCAGAAGCCAGACTGAATTAATTTGAAACTGCCACAGAAATCCAGTCAGGAATTATCTCCCTGGGCCACAAGAATCATCCATGAGCAATCCCTCTCCCCTCTTATTTGAGCTCAGAACCACTTCTATTTGAGCTCAGACATACAGCAGAGAGTGCTTTGCCATTCTGCTCCATCAAGAGACTTGCCTTTGTCTTGCAGGTCTATCGGGGAAGGCTGGTCTGGGATTTACCCCTACCCAACATTATAGGAATCTAGGGCTCAACCTATGCACAGCAGCCAGCTCCCCTCTGGAGGGGCAGGGGCCAGCCAAACTCCATGGGATCTGGATCCAGTCCAAGGTTCTGGTTGTAAGCAGGCTGAGATTTGACCGTCACCATTTTCCCAGGACAGCAGCAGCACAGCATGGCAGCAGTCACTGCCACTTCTAAGGCATTACAAGAAGCTATCAGAGAACTGGACTGAACTGGGCAGAGTTCAGGAAGGAAAAGGGGTCAGGGTCCCTGATTTATCCAAAGCTCCAGGAGGAAGTAATTCCACAGTGTTCCCTTATTATCAATGTCCAGAGCTTCACTTGTCAAACTGGATTCCTTCTCAATCTCTGCAAAGGGGAGTCACCAGAGGGAGATCAGGTTCTCTGCTCAAGGACAGCAAGCTGATATGCAGGGTCTCCTCCCTGATATGCAGGGTCTGTACACCCCTTCCCTTATGCACTAGGAGCACTCAGAGGAGGGTCTTTCTCCTCTGGAACACTAGTCTGAGACCTGGGGTGCCAAGTCAGCATAAACATTCACTGAAGATGTTGGAGCTGCAGAAACAAATCCTTTTTTGTTCTTAACTTCCTCCTCCTACTCCTTTCTCCCTGGACTCATTACGCCCATCAAAGCAGCATCTCATATGACATCTCCCCAAGGCGGACAGCCAAGGCCGCAAGAAAGGCAGACAGCGCAGCACTGTCCTGATCTTTGTGAAGGAGGGGCTGCTGGATGGGTTTATTATCAACACAGAGAACTTAAAAGAATTCAGCAGCCAATTTGCTCAGCCCAGGGGTCTTGGCAGCTCCTGGAAGGAGGATCCCTCATCATTATGTCTCATCACACACAGAACTGTGAATTGCATTTGGAAAATAAAAGACCTGATCTGGCCAAGTGGTGTGCACCCTCTACTCCTGTCAATGCCTGTAAGAGCTGGGATGTGCAATACTGAACAGGAAGCTCATGGAGAGGCACAGGATCTAGCCCAGGTGTTCTGCTTAAAATGAGATATTCTGTAATGTTGCTGCCCTGCTGGGGTTGCCAGGATACTGGAAATGCACCTCCTTGACAGCAAGCTAATTAAGAGTCACACTGTGCCCTATCCCTGCAGTTGACTTCTAGCTCCAAGCCTGGGCAGGATGACAGGCAAGGCTTTTCCAAGGCACTGGAATTGAATGTTATTGCACCCAAGCCCCTAAGTGGTTCAGTTCCCAGCTTCACCTCAGATGCCTCTATGACTTACATGGGACTAGATTTTCCCAGCAGCTCAGCCCCCAGCATCCAAACATTTTCTCCTGCCTCTCTTGCATTGGTACCTAATTGGAAGATGTGATCTTGAGAATCTAGTCCTAATTTTGGATTCTGATCTGTTTTGAAATCTAGCCCTAGTTCTGGTATGTCAATCATTACCTGCAAAATGAGGATGATACTGCCACACCACACGGGTATTCTGTGAAGTTAAATTAATTAATTACTTACACACATGGGTATGGATGTGGCATAGGCACCTGCTGAGAGATCAATGACGTTGGAGGAAGCTAGAGCACCAGAAGCCATGCTAGTAACAAGATAGATAGCATACAGTGGGGCAGACATGAAGCAGTGCCAGCCAGTGCTCTGGGCACCAAGCCAGGCCCAGTTTCTTTCCTTATAAATATTCCAGGCATCTTTTGTATTGGGCTGGGAAGACTAATAAGGCTGAAGCAACAGCTCTGCATATTTTTGCCATATTCTCAGAGGGGCTTACAGAGGTAGGTGGAGGGCAATGAGGGAAAGAAGGGGGTTGGTCACAGAAGAAACCCAATTGTCAGCTGGTGCAGGACTTGGCTCCTAGCTCTGTGATGTTTCTGATCCCTGCCCTTGGAGAAAGAGCCCACTTGCAATCTGGGATTAATTTTCCAAAAAAATTGCTGCCTATCAGCAGCATTTGAGTAACTCTTTGTCTCCTGTAACTTTCAGCCCCTCATTAAAGTACCCTTTCTCCCTGGCTAGAAATAGGTCTAGTCATTAAGAGCGCAGACTTGCAGCCATGTGCAGATGTGCTCTGGAAACTCATTCCCAGCAGGGTGTTAATAAAGGCAAGGAAGGAGGTGACAGAAGGTCATGAGGTTGAATAGGCTTCCTGCTGTCACACAAAGCCCTCCCTCCAGAGCTCACTCGTGGAAGAGGAGAAGGCTTTAATGCAATTGCACCATGAATGTTCTGAGCCAGAAATGAAAAGCAGGCAAAGACATTTCATTCTGTCTGCTCTTTAGTCAGGTGCCACTGCTGCAGTCCTCCTCCCTGTGTCCCCTGCATGCTCTCTTCCTCTAATGGAAACACAGAAGCTGGGAGCTCACTTAGGAGGGATCAAAAGCAGGCTTCAGGCCAGCTGTCTTGGGTATCAATTAGTGTTGCTCCCAAATAGTCAGGATCAGGCCCCAGGAACAAATGCCCTAAAAGTACATACAAATGTCGAGAGTTCTGGAGGACACATGTAAGCAGGATCTCCTCACATATACCTGAGCAGAGCAAAAGAGTGGTAAGGGAGACCACCACCTTGCTCACAGAGTGAAGAGAGCATACTTAACTTATTTTAGAAAGGGATAGTCAAGGTGATGGGGCCAAAAACCAGGGGCGAAAGGAAGCAGGATTGGAATGGAGGCAAGGACAAGAGACTAGAAGGGCAGCTGGACTGGGAGCTGGACTCAGGAAGAGGTTGGAGTAGAAGGTTGGGACTATGAGGAGGGGTCAGTTTTTCATTAGGATTAATAGGCATAACCTTGTGAGAGGTTTGTGTTTTTGGCAGAGCCAACTCAGAGTAGTGGAGAATTGTTGTCAAAGGAACTCCGTGCCCAGCATGATGAACTCTTTATTGCACATTGTAAGGATTCAGGGCTCAGTCGTGAACTTGGTACTGAGCTACCCACAATGAAAGCCTTCATAAAAATGTCCCCTCATGGGCCAGAAGTCCTAGCAGTTCCTATTACTTATACAAAAGGACCCTTCACCCCCTGTAGGGGCCTGTACCAGCCATACAAGTCCATTACAGCCCGTGAGTTAAAAAAAACTGTATGTTCTTTTGCTCAGAAGCAAGGGTTTTTTTAGTATCTTCTATTGGACCAACTGCATAGTTGGGAGAACTGTTAGACAAGCTTTCAAGCACAAGTGCCTTTTTTCAGGTCTGAGTAAGTACAGCCTAAGCTAGATATCAGATGAGACATGGAGTTAACACAAGCCATTAGGCAAAATAAAACAGGCAGTGAGTAGAAAAGGGCTGTAAAACAGGAGCAAAGAAGTTATCAGAAGTAGCTTCAAAGCAAGAGAAGTTTAACTGAATAGCTATTCAAACTATGTGAAAGAACAAGACTATTCAGAAGGGGGGAAAGGATCTTTATTACCTGTGGAGTACTTAGGGGTTAGAAGTGACACCAGTTAGATCAGGGGCAGGCAATTATTTTGGGCGGAGGGCCGCTTACCCAGTTTTGGCTAGCTGTCGAGGGCCGCATGGGTGGCGGCCCGCGGGGCCTTGACAGGTGCCGTGCCCCGCCCCCTGGTCACCATCTTGGGAACAATGTCCCAATGTTTTGGGAACAATGACTCAGGGCCAGCACCAGTGGGCTCAGAGCAGGACGCAGGCTGGCAGGGGTCTGTGGAGCCAAGCTGGGCTCCACCAGCAGCGACGGGGGGAGCTGGCCTGGCTCCATGGAGCCCCTGCTGGCTGGGACCCTGTATGCCTGCTGCCCTGCACTGGTCCTGCTGGTGCTGGCCCTGGGACACCGGTGCGGGTCCCTTGCTCCCGTCCCCACTCACTTCCAGTGCCCCTCAGCCCCACGGTACAGGCTGGGGGCAGTGCACAGTCCTGACCCCCTGCTCGCCAGCAGGGAAGGAGCTGGTGTGGAGCACAGGGAAAAGTGGCTCCTCGCCTGCCTTGTGGCCCATGCTCCCTGCTGCAGCCATTTGCAGCCTGTGCGGGGCTGTTCTGAGCAGGCACAGGCAGCCCCATGTGGGCTGCAAGCAGCTGCAGCATGGGGTGCCAGGCACGGGGTGGGGCCGCTTCCCCCACCCCGATGCTCAACACCAGCTTGTAACCTGCCCCCACTGCCAGCCTGGGCCCTGCACCGGCTCTGGGCTCACCCGTTGGGGCTGTGCTGCACCAGCAGCAGCTGTGGTCCCCCTGCTTGCTGTGCCAGACAGTGTTTGCTGCTGCTGCCTGCCTGGAGCTCACACGCTGGGCAGCACAGAGGCGGCGGTGGCAGCCTCACCGCAGCCTACCATGGCGCAAGCTCCAGATGGGCAGCAGCAGAAACCACTGCCCAGTGTGGCAAGCAGGGGGGCTGCAGCTGCTGCAGCCGTGGCACAGCCCCAACAGGCGAACCCGGAACCAGCGTGGGGCCGGGTTAAAAACTGGTGCTGAGTGCAGGGGAAAAGCGGTCCCTCGCCTGCCCCATGACCAGCACCCTGTGCTGCAGCTGCTTGCAGCCCATGTGGGAATGCCTGTGCCTGCTCAGGACAGTCCTGAGCAAGCTGTGAGCCACTGCAGCAGGGAGTGCAGGCCACAGGGTGGGGGAGAGGCCACTTTTCCCCATGCTCTGCACCAGCTCCTGCCCTGCCCTTCCCTGCCTTACCTGAGCTTCCTGTGCCAGGCAGCCATGTGGTCCCAGGCCAGAAGCCCCTGCTGGGGGCAGGGCAGGGCTGACCCTGCTGTTGCAGGAGCCTGCTAAGGATTCCCCTGGGTCCTACTGCCCATGGTTCCGGTAATTTTTTACAGGAACCAATTTTAATTCTTAAAATTTTTTTAGGGGCCCCGCAGGCTGGATAGAATGGCCATGTGGGCCGGATATGGCCCGCGGGCCATATTTTGCCCACATCTGAGTTAGATTATAACAAGTCATTAAATTGTCCTCTATGTTTAGTCCATGGTGTTTAGTGTCCAGTAAAGTTAACAGATTTTTGCTCCCAGACCAGTCTTCTGAAGGTGTTTTTCAGATTTTCCTTGAGTACAAGAACTGTGAAGTCAGTGATAGAGTGACTGTTCTGTGAAAAGTGGGAAAATCTCCCACAGGTGGTTGGGTATCTGGCTTTTATCTTTTTTTCTGTGATTGTTCATGCTGGAGTGCAGTGATTATTTAGTTTTTCCCAAAGGATTTCCATGAGGGCACTTAGTGAGGAGTACTACATGCTATGATAGGCATGTGTGGGATGCAAAGATTCTGATGATTTCATTGTGGGGAGTGTAGTGTTGATTGTGGTTGCAGAGGAGATGTGTTGACAGGTTTTGCATCTATTCTTAAAGCAGGGTTATGTACCACTTGGTGTTTGTTGATTAGTGAGGATTTTGTGAGTTTTTTTGCTCAGGCAGTTTCATTCAGAGGAACCTCAAGACACTCCCCACAGGAGACACTGCCTCTGGTCCTTGGCTACTCTTGTGTACCTCGGGTACCTTATTTCATCTGAGCACTTATTTATCCTCCTCCCCACAACAGGAATGGCAGCACAATTATCCCCATTCCCTTTTAACAGTTTCATAGATTTCATAGACATTAGGGCTGGAAGAGACCTTGGAAGATCATTGAGTCCAGCCCCCCACCTGAAGGACAGGAAGTCAGTTGGGGTCATAGGATCCCAGGAAGATAAGCATCCAATTTGCTCTTGAAGGTATTCAATGTAGGTACTTGAACCACCTCCAGTGGCAGGCTGTTCCAGACCTTGGGGGCTTGGACAGTAAAGAAATTCTTCCTTATGTCCAGCCTGAAATGGTCTTGTAGTAGTTTATGACTGTTCAACC
>NW_017728922.1:17686418-17700603 GCF_001723895.1 Crocodylus porosus
TGCCCCAAAGTTTGGTGTCATCAGCGAACTTGACCAGTCTGCTCCTGACTCCAATGTCCACATCATTAATGAAGATGTTGAACAATATGGGTCCAAGGACAGATCCTTGGGGGACCCCACTGGTCACAGGACACCATGATGAGTGACTGCCATCGATTACTACCCTCTGGGTTTGACCACGGAGCCAATTTCCCAGTCAGTGGATCATGGTGGACCCAAGGCCACAATTGGCCAGTTTCGCCAAGAGGTGATGATGGGATACCAGATCGAAGGCTTTTTTGAAGTCAAGATATAGGACATCAATCTCTTCTCCCTTGTCCAGGTGATAGGTTACCTGGTCGTAGAAGGAGATGAGATTGATCAAGCAAGACCTACCCACAACAAACCCATGCTGGCTTAGGATGTTGGCGTCAGCCAGTCCATTAAGGGTGGCCTCTTTAATAAACTTTTCTAAGACCTTCCCTGGGATAGAAGTCAGGCTGATGGGCCTGTAGTTAGCTGGTTCTACTTTCCTTCTTTTCTTGAAGATAGGCACCACAGCACAGAAGGAGTTAAGACAAGGTCTTATTCTTCTTACTAGGTGTTTAAATGGACTTACATGCGTAAGTGCAATCCTATTCCATCCTTCTGGAGTCCCTGACAAGCCTTCTATAAGTTTACTTCTGTAACTCCAGCCTTAAGATGGAGTCACAGGCTAAGACCCAACCATCCACTTTTGTGATAATGTTTATTTAAGGATTCAAAGTAGAATGGGATCACACTTGGATGCCCAAGCTGATTTAAGGTGAGATGGGATGCTTCCAGTGAGACCTGGGCAACTCCTTTAAGGCCAGTTCCTAAGTTACAGGTTAGCAGCCTCACTCTTGAAGCGGGCCTCCTCTATCCCTATAGGGCATCATTACCAGAGGTTCCACAGCCCCCTCTCAGAATAGTTTGGCAAACCTGACAGCATCTGATGAAGTGAACTTGGGTTCATGAAAGCTCATGAGTGACTGGTGCCTCCCCCATCTGGAGGGACACCAGATCACCAATGAGGCGGGGGGGGGGGGGAAGGAGGGCATGGTTTCTGGCCAGCTGAACACCCTGATCTATTGTATCAAAAACAATCAAGACCATTATGTCAATGACCCACCACTGGTAGCACACAAATAATTTCTATTATTTTTGGTTTTAAATAACTAGTAAGGGACTCTACCCTCAGGGACCTGCTGCATGGATTTCCTGGCAGGCAGGTCGTCGTCCAGGTCCCTTGCTCAAAAACCTGCTTCTGTCAAGGAAGCAATTTCCTGTTTGCCTCTAGCAGCAGAAACCCCATAGCTAGCTTTGCTCAAGTGAATCCATAAGCACCAATCAAAATCACCAATTAGAGTTTACCTGAGTACAAGCAGTCCTCTGACTTAAGACATGGTTTTCAGGAACCAATTGTGTCATAAGTCGAAACATTGTAACTCAGAACCAGTTTTCTCATCAGAAACAATGTTATAAATGTGGGATTCATTTCTGAACCAAGGCCCAATATCCTGTTTTCACTAAAAAATACCCCAGAATTTTGTACTTGATCAAGTATAGATGAGTAATATAGCTAGATTAATGTATTTATACTGTAAATAGCAATCATATTGATTTGGAAGGACTTCTTTGATGTGACTTTTCTGGACTTTTTGAAGGGCTCTTGGCTGGAGTCTTCTCAGGAGTCCTGGCTGCAGGGTTTTCTGGAGTTCTGTCTACCTTCTTAAAGAAAGCGTCCAAAGAAGTTTGGGCAGATGTTCTCCAGGGAGATGAGTGACGCAGCAAACTTGTTCGCTAGCATGGCATCACATTGGAACAAGCGTCATAAAGTCGAAACTGACATCATAAAGTTGAAACAGGGTGTCAATTTATAAACATTGTAAGTGCAAAACATTGTAACTTGAAACATTGTAAGTCGAGGACTGACTGTACAATGAACAAGCTCAGTTTACCACACAGTCACATCGATGGCCAGGCTGCTCACCTGAGTGTGAACCGCACAGGAGGAAGTGTCACCTGAAAGGGCTTCTGAAATCTAGTCACAGTTGCCCAGAGCCAGAGACATCTTTGTGAGCACTAGGGTTTGAATCCAAGGTCTCCTCAGACTTGTAACATGGAGCAATCCTTGACAAATCACCAGTTTTTAGGTGAAACAAAAAACAAACCAGGCAAATGCCCACTCCTCAACTGTGCCACCTGATTCCCCTACTTTGGGGGCCATCAGTCAGTGCAGATGGGGTGCATTCACAGGCTCCACAAGCCAACTACAAATGTTAATTTATTTGGGCAGAGAAGAAAGGTTAATGGTGGGTGATATGGAAAACAGCCTGCAAGCCATGTTAATGTCAAGGACTGTGCTGTCAGCATACTAGAAAGCTCTCACCACTTCTCTGGGGAATGCACAGGAAAAACTGCACAAAAATAAGCAGGCAGAATCTCTCTCCATCCCTCTGAAATGCAAACTCATGTACAACAGCTACAATTACACTGTCACTGTACCACGCATACTGTTACTTTGTACAATTTATGCTATTACTGTTTATATACTGTGCTATACATGGTAAGGCGGTCCAAATCTGCATGTAATAACCGTGCTTGGATGTGAGTGTTATTATGGCCTAGTTGATCCCACTGTAGCAAATGATCTTTGGGATCAAGTGCTAAGTTTAGAACTTGGGAGCTGGCTTAATCCATAAATACTTATCAAAATAAGAAACACAGAAAACAGTCCTTCTGGAACTTGAGCTGTAGAGCTGATCTGGTCTGGCAGGTCCATCTAGCCCAGTGTCTTGGCTTCTACAATGACCAGAATCTGATGCCTTAGAAGAGGCAAGATATTCTGTGTCAGGCAGTTGTGGGATAATCTGCCCCATATCAATTTAAGACCTGAAGTATGAGATTTAATATGTCTGCCAAAATGTATGTTTTTATTAACCCTTCTGTTGCTGTTGTTAGCCATATAGCTATGCAATCTTGTGCGTCTACCAAGGCTAAATCTGTAGCTTGTGGGATGTTTCCAAGTCATACGAGACTATTTCTATTACAGAAAGAAGTTAGGCCCAAAATTAAGGTTTGTTTTTGTTTTTTTAAAAACAACAAAACCCAACAGTGGTGTTTCTTTGTTTGATTTTATTACTTTGCAAAGCTTTGTCTAACAAGTAAATATCTCCCTACAACCAAACACTGCAGCTTCATATCAGTGCAAAGGAACGGAAATTGGTCTAGAAAATGGCTTTAAACCAGCCTTGCTAAATTGCCATGAAAATTTACCAACCCAAGCGCAAAACCTTTTCACCAGCTTGCTTTCTCTTAATGGTGAGGAGAATGGAAATCTATTGATATTTTAACATACCTGTCAAAAAAAATTATTCACCTCCTTGGCTGAATGGATGAGGAGCTCTTGAACAAAGGGAAAATGATTATTGGTCTATTTATATAGTAGTACAAGTGGCAATAAATACCAAAGGTGTTTTAACAGCATATAGTGAAAAGCAAACAATGCTGCCAAAACTCTCTCTTTTGATAAATTAATGCACCATTCATGACACAGCTAAGGGATTTATCTCTTTAGATACCTTAAGAGATGCAGATGGAAGAGATGCTCTTCTAATGGCATCTGGAAAGAGCATGGGGCTCAGGTTTATCTCACACACACACACAAATTTAGAAGTCAGAAAAGAAAAGGGAACTACCCAGCTGTAATTTTCCAGGGTCCCACATGCTCACATGGATTTGTAGAACTCATTTCAGACATTTAAGGTTTTCAATACAAGGAGATATCATCCTCATTTTGCAGACAGGAAAAAAAGCACAGGGGCAGAGTTTTCAATATCACACAGGAAAGCCTGAACAAGAACCCAAGTCTCGCAAGGATGCACGCTACCCCCTGGACCACAAAGCCACCCCTTACCAGCACATCCTGGAAACCATATGAAGCTGCCTTGACTTTTGTGCAGTCCTCACAGTGTCGACAGTTAGACTTTCCATTCATGAATGGAAAATGGGCAACAGTAATGCACTAGGGCCAACCGGGAGGTGACACATAGAGCGCAGGAGCTTAGGGCATCAGTCACTATTTGAAACCCTTAAAGATCACTTGTGAGGTAGACCCACTCCGTGTTGCCAGAGAAAGATTTTTGCTCACAGCCTCAGTGTCCTGCACTGAGGAGGAATCAGTAATAATAACTATTTCTAGCTCTTCTAGTCAGCAGAGCTCAAAGCACTTTACAAAGGAGATGGACACCTTGTCAGGACAGGAGTGGGGTGCTCTCATGTGCCCATCCCCTTTCCCTGGACATAACCCTCAATTCTCCTCTTGTAGTGGATGTTACTGGGGCACGCACTACTTCACCTCATACAGCCCATTAGTTAGCAACATCAGTGTCCACCGTTTCAGATCAGGCCCACCTCACACCACCATGTCCCAGTCCAGAAACTTCAATAGCTGTGAAGATTGTCATCTAAGTCATGATCCTCTCACAGCTGAGCACTGCGCTACCCCAAACACTTTGTAAGTGCATCTCCAGCTCTGTGCCTATCTTGGGACTCACAGCCACATCATACCAACATCTTTAGACTGCCCAGCCACAGTCTCCAGTCAGCAGTTGCCTTCACCAGCCTCTCCTCATCTCCCACTGTGTACTGTCCAGTACTACCCCCATCACTCCCAGTTTTCTTCACCAGGCCAGACCAGGGAGCTCTTTACTCTGACAGCCATGCCTGAACTGGCTTACTACCTTTATAAACCCAGGGGCAGAACTGGATGTGAACCAGTTACACATTCTTAAAAAGACTCTTAACAGGGCTGCAAGGATACTTCTGTATACACCTACATACTGAGGTTAGGGCACCCACTACAGCTCTCTTTTATTATGAAGCAACTTGCTCAGCAGGGCAGTGACATCTAGGGATACAACCCAGTTTTCCTGAGCTCCAGTACAATGCATTAGCCACTTACCCACATTGCTTCTGTATTTAAGACTTGTACCACAGGAAAAGAACCACAGCAGTAGATTGGCAATCATAGGGTGTGAAGAAGAGACAACCATCTGCATCTGCACAGGCTTCTCTCTGTAACGGTGGAGCACACAGCCCTTGTTCAGACTTACGACATGAACTCTGACACTCTCAGCATAGTGTTATCTGGCTTCTACTCAGCCTCCAACTGCCCGAACACATCTGCAAAGTTGACACAGTTTCCACACTGTTGCCAGGAAAAGTCGATTGAAAACAGGTGGGCCTAACAAGGCATTGAGAAGGTAAAGGAAAAGTCACATGACACCCTGTTTACCAGGAGAAAACTCCTGAAAGTTAATGATTAATATACATGAGTAGGGAGGAAAGAGTACTGTGAGACTGGAAGCTATTTGTGTGTGTGTGTCATGCTGGGGAGATAATAAATCTTAATTAGGCAGGGAGGACTGATAGATTATAAGGGTGAGCTTCAGAGCCATGCAAGGCTGAGCACCCAAATGAGCTGAGCGAGGAGACAGCAGTGGGTGTGGGGAGAAGCTAGCAGCTGTGTTCACCTACACTGTCACCACCCCCAATATGCACACAAAGGCCTTGTGACTCCTATTGCTTTTATACAACCTTCCCAGTCTCTCCTGGAATAATGTCAGAGCCAGGCTCCTGGGCCTTGTGGTCACAGAGTGATGACGCAGCCCAGTCATGGCAGCAGCATTAGAAAAGTAACCAAGGGATTTAGGCTTCGTCCAGGAACTGGAATGTCTCCTTCCCCAGGGATGCAGGGCATACTGAAAAATCCAGACAGGATACACTGACCCCCCCAGGGCAGCTGCTCTTCCTGTTGGGCTAGGATTTAGCACTGAGCCTTGCAACAATTTAGGGCTGAGACCTATATCAAGAGGAAGAGAAAAAGCAGCTCTGCCATCCTTGGATAATCTATTTGTCTTCAGCAATCAAACCCCACAGGTTCCAATAAACATACTCACAGCTGGGTTGCTTTAACTGGTGCAGGCAAATCCATTTATAATAGACAGGGCTATTCCCCATGGGGAGTCACAGGCATGGAGAGGAGCCTCATTAGAAGAAGTGGTCCTAATTGCCTTGTGTGCTGGGCCACTGGGATGTTTGGCTTGGCAGGCTCCTGTGCTCACTGCACTGAGGCTGTTGCAGGCAGAAAAAACATGTTGCATATTATGGCTTGTCTAGAGTACAAGACTTCACACCCATGTACTGGCTTCTTTCTTCTAATGCAACTGTGGTGGGGTAGTGATGCTGATTCAAGAAATCCCACAATGAAACAAGACTGTTGAGATAGGCAGACTCTTTCACTAGGTAGTTAAATGAATGCCTGCTGGAAAGAACAAACACTGGAGCAGCACCAAAGGGCAGAGGAATTGGAAATAGACCTGTCAAGGAACATGTGTTCCTATAGCAGTTCCCAGGTCAGCGGCTTGCGGAGGAAGGGCAGTGTCTTCGGAGATGCTCTGAAAAAGAGGAAAGGACTGTGCTAGGGCTGGGTATTGGATCATTCAGATGCAACTGAGGAATGAGGGTGAGGGAAATTCTGAGATAAAACACTCAAAATTTTCTTCCACCAGGGAGTGTGGGATAGAAGGCAGGGGAATTATGCTTATTTATGAAGCTCCATCAGCACTGCCTGGATTGTTAATATTTCTGAATAAGAGCAGCAAATGCCTGTTGTCATCTGCATAGCAGGAAGAGGTGATATAAGGGGAGCAGGTGGGCATCCCTAGAGACATTAGCTTGGCTAGGAGGGGCCAAGGCAGGGCCAGCAGTTATGGCAGGAGTACTACAAGGGATGCCTTATCATCACACTTCTACTCTCTATTTGTGCAGCACCTGGTACAATGGGATTCCAGCCTAGGACTGAGGCACTGATCAAGACACATAATAATATTACAGATAAAAATTCCTAGAAGGCAGCTTATGTCTTCACAGCCCCCTAGAAGAAGGCTGGGAGGGAAGGATTTCAGAAGGAGAAGTACTGCAGACAGACTGAATGGAAGCTCCTCCATACAGACTCCAAGCTGCCTGAGCAGACTGGCAGCCTCCCTGTTTTTAATGCAAGCCAGATGTTTGCAAATCCATCAGCACCTCTCCTCTGACTGAGAGTGCTCCTGTGGGTATACTGTCCTGGTAGTCTGTCGCAGATGGAGGTTAACTAGGTACAGCCCTGAAAGTCACAACCAGGAGGGATATATGGAAGGTGCTTTGACAGGCTCAGTGTTAGGGAGGATTTTGAGTGTGTCAGAAGGGATGAGGTGTTTTCATTGTTTCATGAAGACTTGTGAGCTGATATGACTCAACTATTCACACAGGGATGTACAACTAGGGTTCTGAGTTCAGCAGTGTCTCTGACCTCCAGGGTATGGGCATAGGTGTGTGTCGCTACAGGAGGTACAAAGACCAATGTAAATATATCAGCACAGGCTCTATGGCCCATGGCATGTACCTAGAGAGTTGGGCTGTTCTAGTCTACATTGGCCATTTCCACTTCGGCTACTTTACTATGTCCAGGTTCGTTAGTATCCATTAAGTGTTGTTAGTAGTCAGTAGAGATGACCTCCATGCCAGAGAAAATTCTGACATTCTGAAACATGTCATTGCCCTGAACCAAGATGAAACTTGATTTTTTTGATTGAATGAAATACTCTAAAATATTTTGTTTCAGAACAAGCAAAAGAGCCTCAACACGATGTTCCAGTGGAAGATGATGTGCACAGAAAAGAACACACAGTTATCTCTTTTTGACCCTAGTCACTGTCAAAATCTGTAATTCTGTGTATTTCTAAAGGATGTATAAAGTCTACTTCTCCCAGCCGAACAAGAACCAAATAGGGCTGCTCTTGGTTTAGAACTGTGCAAAGAACAAGCTCTGCACTAGTGCAGGGAAGAATCACCCCCTACAAGGGATAGAGGACAGTATAAAAACATATGCATAAATATGGAAGGGGCCTGAAAAACTTCAGTGGGGTGCTCATAAACTAAGTCAAATGCTGAGGCAATCCACTTGAACTGGTTAGGCTAGTCAAGCTGGAGTTCTTCAACCCTTCCAGATGTATTGGTCTCAAGATCCGCTAGGATCCTACAGTTGATAAGGAAACTCATTACAAATGGATTTCTTATTCATATTAGCCCTCTAAGTCTCTTTCATCCCTTTATGTGGGGATGGGACTGGGTGTCAAAAAGCTCTAGGAAGGGTAGGGAACTGGAGTTAGTGGTTGGGTACAGGCTAGGGAGAGACATTACACATAAACCAGTTTAAGTGATCAGAAACTGGTTTAAACCTGTAACAGAACAGATGTTCAGTGCACATAAACCAGTTTGAAAATAGCTGAAACTGGTTTGAGATAAACCTGGTTGAATGCAGTATCAGATTTAACTGATTTGGGTCAAAGCAGTTTATGCAATGTCTGTCCCAGACCCCTTGCTGGTTTAAGCTAAATCAGACTCCCCCAGCATCCCAGCATGCTCTCTGGGCTGGGTGGGGCTCTTACCTGCACTGCAGGGGTGGCCCCTCCCCTCTGCTCGCTGGCTAAAGTTTCAGTAGAGACTTGCAGACACAGCAAGTCTG
Source organism: Crocodylus porosus (assembly GCF_001723895.1). Classification (NCBI taxonomy): domain Eukaryota; kingdom Metazoa; phylum Chordata; order Crocodylia; family Crocodylidae; genus Crocodylus; species Crocodylus porosus. The sequence goes on from NW_017728922.1 coordinate 17,694,991, forward strand.
CCTGCTTTCCCCTTCCCCTCCCCACTCCCTGCAGAGCAGGGACCCCTGGTCCCCTCTGCCTTACACAGACATGCAGCATTAGCTAGCAGACCACATGCGGGCTAGGGTCCCTGCTGTGGCAGACGACAGTGTCAGGTTAGGGCTTTTTGGAGCTAATCAAAGCTCAGCTGGTAATGTCCCTCTTTCTTTAAGAAGAGTTTGAACTAATGAGAGAGGCTGTTTGTTTTCTGATGGGGTGATAAATGCTGATAACAGAACTGATAAATGTTATCATTCAAGGATCAGGGGATCCCCTCACATCCCCCTCAGCTCAGTGCTGTTAAAGTGAAGGGAGAGCTGCTGTAGCGCATCCCCGGCTTCTAGCCTGAGCCACTGCAGGTATGTGCCTGCATGTCTGGGATATCTGTACAGTTACAAAGTGATTCAGCCTAGCCAGGTTAGACTAACCTGCAAAAATTGGATCAATTCAGGATCAGGCTTTTTGAATGTCTGTCCCTAGCCGACACACATAATAACATGGCTAGGCACCCGGGGCAGCTGCCACAGACAGAGGCATGAGTGACTTCCTGTTGCTGTTGCCACTGCTGGCAGAACTGTGGAAGCAGCTGGTTTTTTCCTGCCCCTCCCTACCATCAAGCCCACAAGTCAATGCCTGAGGCAGCTGCCCTGATTGCTCCACCTTACTTATGCCACCTGGGTACAGAGCCCACTTCTAAGTGACTGACTAACCATCCAGTGGAACAGGAGGATTGTGTATGTGTTAGTTTGGACACTGCCCATGGGCAGGCTTGCATCCAGCCATTACATGATTCATTACTACATTCACAAGTGAGCAAAAGCCAGCAAAATCCCTTCCTGTATGTTGCAAACGAAACTCCCCCCACTGAGCCACCAGCCATGAGGGAAAGCTTGGGAGAAGAAGTGAGCCTTGGGCAAAGGAGCTGGAGTTTTGCTAGACTGCTGTGGGATGGGAATTCTGGAGCTGGATCTCCACATCAAGAATATGCCGTGCTGGGGTCTTCTCTCAGTAACAGCTTGGTACATTCAGGCAGGCAGCTGGCATCAGCTGAGTTTCTGTCATAGGAAATAAACTTAGGGCTTGCTTCTAGCCCTCTAATTGTTATGGTCTATCAGGCCACCTGCCCTAATGGATAGGGCCAGGTGTGGGACTGGGGATTACAGGGGTCAGAAACCACAAGTCTGGAGCCGAATGCCAAGCCAGGGTCAGGATCCAGGAATCAGAAGCTGGTTACCAAATCCAAGGGACAATCCATGGGGTGAGGTCCAAGAACAAAGCCAAACCAGGGTCAGGAGCCAGGAAACAGATCTGCAGGGAAATCCAAAGCCAAAAGCGAGGAACAAGCCAAAAGCAAGGTCAGGAACCAGGAAAGCGAGAGATGTTGCTAGAACATCTTGACAACTAGAGACTAGTAGACTGAGCAACAAAGTTCAAGTGCTGGAGGAGTTCCTTGAAAGCAGCCCCAGAACCATGAATGGCGCATGTCCCCGGCAGCTGGGGGTGCACGACTGCGCCAGTGGTGGCAGGCGCGGAAGCCTGGCAGCAGTGAGTGGGGAGCTCCTGCAGATGCCACTGGCACTGTCAGCAGTGGGGGGGTGAGGGTGGGGATGGTGAGCCCGACCATGGGTCAGCAACCACCTATGGGCGCTGCCACCAGTGGTGGCCAGGAGTGATCATAGACCACCCGTAGACAGTGCCGGCAGTGCCTTTCTGCCAGGGGTGCGCTGCCACGCACAGGAGGTGCACGTGCACCTGTGTGCACCCCCTACGTGTTGCCCCTGCCCAGAACCAGAAGAAAGGAGCTGGGGGTCAGCTGGCCTTGATTAGTTGTAATTGGGTCAGGCACAGCGAACAGGGGTTGCAGGGCAGGAGCCTACTTATGTTTTACAGAGCTGATCCAGGCTGCAGGGCAGGAGACTTACACTAATATGCAATCATAGAATCTGCTGAAAGACCATCTAACCTCAATCATCAGGAGGTAAATGTCAGTACAGCCAAAAACTGATCTGAAGGGTGGGCAGTCATCAGCACCACAGACCACAGGCCAACCTGGGACCTTGGACTCAAGCTCAGCAGGGAGCTCAAGAACTGGATGGACCAAGGAGACTGAATACTTTAGAGGACTAAAATATGTATAATGTATTTATTATATATAGGATGGAAACTGAGGAAACATCTCACACTATTTAAGGCAGGGGTGTTGAACTCACCACTCCTTGTGTTCTGGATGTGATGACAGGGTGACAGGCAGCACAGGGGTTAAGGTAGCTATTACTCAGCCCCTACCACTAACATGCATCTCTGTTGGTACTTCCTACCTAGGAATTCAGGAATACCTTGCTTGCTTCACCCCTGGCTCCTGTGGGAGCCCCCCACAGGCTAGATCTGGCCCACAGGAATCAAGCTTGACACTCCTGGTTTAAGACTTTTTTCCTTACAAGGCTATCCTCTGAGCAGAAAAGTAATTGTGGCACAGAGAAACAGAGTGAGCAAGGTCACAGGGAAAGCAAGTGACAGAGAAGGGAATTGAAGCCTGGTCTTTTCAGTCCTGGGGTGAGTCCTGGGCCTAACCACTGGGCAATCCTTCCTCTGAGAAGCCCCTGCCTGCCCAAGTTGAAATATATTGGCAGAGCAGCATGTGAAGCAAGATAGGGTGTGGGGAGAAGGCGGTGGCACAGTTTGCCTGAATACTGCCAGTGTGGAGAATGAAAAAGGGGTGTCAGTCTGCAGGGCTGTGACCTGGCACCAAGCACCAGTGCTTAATACCCTTTAAAGTGCATTACTGAGAAACCAGGAACTACGGGGCACAATGTTCCCAAACAGGAAGCCTCCAATCCCTGTCTCCAAGCCCAGAGCAGCTCTCGCTTCCTCTCTGAGGACGGAACTCAGGAGCGGTGCACTGTCATTACAACAAATGCCAGCCAGTGGCAGTGAGGGGCCCCTGGGGGCCTGTGCCATCATGCATACTGAGTGGGTTTACGGGAACAGCCAGTGCCGCTCAGCTCATCAGATGCTAATGAATGCAGGGCCAGGTTGAGGACACAGTGGCCTGTTGGACTTGTTTCCTAATGGGAGTCAGAAAAGCAATTCAAATGGAAATGTCTCGCTGCTGCACAAATGGGGGAAGGGACTGAGGAAAAGAGTCAGTGATTGTACAGTAGAGAAAGGATAAGGGATAGAAGAGAGGGAATGGGAGGGTAGGGAAGGGGAGAGATAAAGATAGAGAAGATGCGAAGAAGGGGGACAGAGAGATAGGTGAGGAAGGAAAAGGCAATGAGAGAACGAAGAAAAGAGGCTGATGGTGAGGTTGGGTGGCTGGGGAAGACTGGAAGGTCTGGAGAGCTGTTTGGTTTGGTTGACAGTTGGCTTTGTCCCTTAAAGAGGACTTGCCCATTAGTCATTGGGAAAAACCTTCTCATGGCAAACAGGGGAAGCAAATCCTTCTCAGGAGTGGGCCTGGGATGGTGCATGGGCACTGTATTGTGGGCTTTGTATTGAAAGGGGCTGCCATCATAGCACAGTTGCTTCCATCCCTGGAGAGGGCTTTTTCTGCCCCTCTTGTCCCTGACCCCATGCCCACACAGGGAGTGGCTGTCTGAACGATTTTCATTCCCCAAACTCTCTGTACGTCTCATCCCTTAGAGTCCCCTCCGCCCCATACAGAGTGGTGCTGTCTCCACACCTCTCATCTGCAGAGTTTGTCTCATCTTCCTTGTACATTATGCATTGCATATGCCCTAATTCACAGTGCTTGGGATTATGGGATTTGTGCCACTATGCATCCAAACATGCTCCTGCCATTCAGATGGCAGGCCAGCTACCAAAGTCACATTGTACCACTGCAGAGCACCCTGACCTGTAGTGCTGATGACTGAATCAGTGAGCAGCTCTGGACTGGGCAGACAGTGGCAAGGAACTGCCTTACATCCATACCTTTTCAAACTGCCCAACAAAAGTTAGACATGTGAGCTCAGCTGAGTCCTCACCAGCCCAAATCAGAGAAGAGCAATTTCCTCCCGTGTCTCATAAATGCCATTCCTATCAATCCATCCAAAGTGGCACTGGTTTTCCCAGCAGCCCCTCATTTTGACTCTTCCAGTTTGTGACTCACTAGAACCACTGATCTTTTTCTCTTGTACTTGCTGCCTGGACTGTTGTTTCCCATTTTGTATTTGTGCAGTTGATTTTTCCTTCATTAGTACCTGGCAGTTGTCTTTACTGAATTTTATCTCATTGATTTCAGGCCACGTCTCCAGGGGGCTGAGGTGGTATGGGTGCTAAGAAGGTGCATGGTTGACAGCCCAGAGGTCGCAAGCTTGACACAGCAGTGGAAGAGCTTGCAGTATGGCCCTGTCAGATTTAAACAAATCTGCAAGTTCTGCCAAGTATCTTGTCACAAAGACACAAAAAAGGAAAGGAAGGCCATTTCTGCAATTTATCACAACCATTTTGAATTCTAGTCCTATCCTCTGAAGTGCTTACAGCCTCTCTCAGCTTGGTATCATCTACATGCTTTAAGAGTACTCTGTGCTCCATCCTCCAAGTTGTTGATGAATATATTGAATAGTAATGGACCCAAGACAGAGCTTTGAAAGACCCACCTTGATAAGTCCTCTGAGTCTGACAGCAAACTATTGATACCTACTATCTAAATACAGTTTTCCAACCAGTTGTGTTCCACCCGAGAAATTTCATCTAGATCATATTTCCCTAGTTTGCTTACAAGAACGTCATGTCAAAAGCCTTACTAAGGGCAAGATATCATAGTTATTGCTTTCACTATCCACTAGGCCTGTTAAAGAAGAAAATTAGATTGATCTGACATATTTTATTCTTGGTGAATCCATGTTGGCTCCTTCTTATTAACTTGTTACCCTCCAGGTACTTACAAATTGATTGTTTAATAATTTATGCTAGGATTTTCGTTGCACTGAAGATAGGCTGAGTGGTCTATAATTCTCTAGCTCTTTCTTTTTGCTTTTTTTTAAAGATAGGTGCTGTATTTGCCCTTTGCTAGTCCTCGTGGACCTCATTCATCCTCCAGGTGACTCTTTGTGCTTTTAATATTCTTTTAAAAGCTTCCAGTTCTTTTTTTCCTTTAAAGTTCTTCCCCTGGGAACTTACTTACCAATATCCTGAATTTGTTTGAAGTTTGCTTTTTTTTTGAAGTTCATGGTCTTTATTCTACTGCTCCTTCCTTTCCTTAGCATCACAAAACCTATCATTTCATGATCCCTTTCACCCAAATTGCTTTCTTCCTTCAGATTCTCAGCCAAGTCCTTCCTCTCAGTCAGAATCAAATGTAAAGTGGCTGTTCCTGGGGCAGATCCAGAGGGGGATCAGTGGCAGAGTTCCATCCCCCACCCTAGAGGTGCACCAATACATTGATCCGATATTGGGTCGGCACTGATAAAAAGAAAATTGACTATATCAGAAATCAGCTTTTTTTGCCTGATGAGACCGATAATGGGGCCAATAAAAGCCCCATGCATGCAGATCGAGGCCCCTGTGGTGAGGGAAGGAGTGGAGCTGGGGCCAGGCAGGTGCTGCCCAGCCAGGGTGGAGTGGCGCACGGGACGGAGCCACAGCTCATC
>NW_017728922.1:17700703-17735897 GCF_001723895.1 Crocodylus porosus
CAGGGCTGTGTTGCCCCCCTCTCCCCACCCCTCCGCCGTGTCCCCTGGATGAGCTGCAGTTCTGTCCTGTGTCCTACCCCAGCTGGGCAGCACCCGCCCCAGCCCCTGCCCCAGTCCCTCCCTCACTACAGGGGCCTCAATCTGCCCCCCCCCCCCTGCCCCTTCCTTTCCCCTCCCCTTCCACCACAACAGACTTACCAGCCAGACATTCCTCTTCAAATTACCAGTCTGCCTAGCAGAAATAGGATCTGTATAGGCTGATATGCCTCCTTAAAAATCACCTATCAGTATTGGCCCAAAAAATCTCTGTCGGGGCACCCCTACCCCACCCCCTTTAGCTGAGTTGTGAGTGAGCTCTTGGCATGGGGTCTGCCCAGAGCCCTTGTTTTCTCACAGCTCTGGAGCCCACTGGGTGAGCATTGCCACTGCTGCTCATCCTATCCCCTCCCCTGCTGCTGAATTGAGGGGGAGGGGGAAGGTTGGACAGCAGCAGTGTTCACCCCAGACTGACTGATGCGATGCCTCAGGGCAGACATAGTCTAGCCAGGAATAGGATTGATATGAGGGCTTTGGCTTCCTTAATGGTGTTTGACAGAGGAAGCTGGTTCAGCAGTGATGTCTATCTGATGAAAAAGAATCATAGATTCAAAGAGAAGTAGGGCTGGATGGGACCTCCATAGGTCATCCAGTCCAAACCCCTGTCTGAGGCAGAATCATCCCTTCCAAACCATGTACAAATCCATAATCTAACCTCTTAGTAAAATTACCATCAACCCTGACACAGCACAAGACATTACACCCTAACCTGCCACAGGTGAAGCAAGGGGACCACAGCAGCCAATGTCCTCCTGCTTCTGTAAGAAGTTGTTATATACATACAAGACATCCCAGGTAGCACCCCCCGCCCCCCGCACCCCAATCAAAGCTGCTGAGTTATGGGTTATCCATACAGGAGGTTAAACAAATATTTTAAAAACATATTTACTTCCTTCATCAATCCCATTCCTGGCTAGACTACGTCTGCCCTGAGGTACCACATCAATCACAGTCGCCACCCAGGCTGACCAGCCCATAGAGGAGAACAAAGACCTGAATTATACTTCCAATGAAACAATGCACCACCACAGAGAAATGCAGCTCAGTGCTGAGCTGACTCAAATAAAATTTTGATTTTCCAAACAGAAGTTTGAAATGTTTGACAAAATGAAACTTGTCTCAGTGCAAATCTGTGCAGAAACACTTTTCCATGGAGAAATATCACTTTAGTGGGAAAATCTCAATAACCCCTTCACCATATATGAAGTGTGACTGTCAAGAAGGCACATACCTATGGGAAGCATTCAAGAGGTAGTGCCTACCGCAAGCAGGGGGCTGGCAAACTCCTGATGCAAGAGGGGAGGGGAAGCATTAATAGATCAGTTTAGTGGGCAGCTTGCTGTCCAGCCACTGGCAGCAAGCAACAAGGCTTGACAGGAAAGAAAACACCAGTAAAAAGCTTCTCTGTGGCAGGAAGAGTACTTGGCAGGCATTACTCCTGTGGACCAAGCCAGCTGTCACCAAGGCTTTGCATGTCAGGATTATTATCGCCTTTGCTTTGTACCTTGAACAGCTCCTGCTCTAACTGCCATCAAAGGGAGCAAGACTGAGCCCCAAGTGGTATGCCTCTGCATAAGAAAGGAAGCATGGTGCCTTCAAGTACCTCTTCAGCTTCTGCTAAGCTAATTCTGCACTAGAATGAGGTAGATTTCTTGACTGGGCACAATTATGTGTCTGAGACAATTATGCTGCTATCCCCTCCATGTGGGTGGCACAGAAGCTAAGAGGCATGTAATAGCATGCTTTTGCAGAGATGATGTGTAACTGGTGCTCCTGCTAGGAGCAGGAGGGGTAGGCAGGATTCCTTTTTTTTTTTTTTAATGATTTAGGCAAGTCTTTTCCCCTCTCTGTGCCTCGGTTTCCTCCTTACCAGGATGGGGATTATCTCTAGTCCTAGAGGTGCTGGGGGAAGTAACTAACTAATCAAGATGAACCACGCAGCACGAGCTGGATCCCAGTCCAGATCTGGAATGCACTGTGATTTGGTCAGCCAGATTAATTTTAGCTGTAAGACTATGTGGCACTGAGTAGGTGGAGACTGCCAGAGGCTAGGGAAGATTTCCCTTGGTACAGGGGCTGGGTAAGCTCAGTGCAATCAGCTATTTGTGACCTCCACGACCTTTGCAAGTTCCAGGTAGTTGAAGGAAGTGGAGATGGGCAAAAGACAGGTCCATTACATGAGCTACTAAACCCACAGGGCATCCCAAGCAGAGGAGTCATACACAGAAGCAGTGTCCAGTGCTTTAAAATTTACAGCAAGTTGCATCAGCACCCAGTTGGTGTAGAATTCAGGCAGCACAATGTTGCACTTAGAAAGCGGAGTGCTAGTGCTCTGAGGATTGACACAACACAGGACTGATGAATAGCAGAAAGGCTTGGTTTAATAACTACTAACAAGTTACAAAACTAAATAACAGAAAAAGACTCTTTTCCAGTATAAAACAAGCTATTATTCCATTGCATTATCTTAGCTGCAAAGAGACCTTCACCCAGTGCAGGCAGGAAGCACTTTTTGTACAGCCTCAAAGCATAGGTCCTTCACTTGTTGGCTGGGTGGCAGGATGGCTTCTTGGTCTTCCATGGATTGCTCACACCTTGATGGCAAATCTGCTTAGTTTTTATACTGTTTAACTGTATAGCTTCAAAGCATTTTTCCTTGATGGTTGGCTGAGTAGAGTCCAAACAAACAGGGAGCAAAAGTGTGACCATCATATTACAATTGTTAATGCTCCTGTTTTTGGATTTGTCTAGGTGTGAAGACTTGTGTTTCTCTGCAGCCGCTGCAATTATAGGTCAATTCCATGTGATGGACCTTGAGTGAGCAAACAGGATGCACAGAAGCACTGGTTACAGGACCTGTTTTTGGCTGTTTATTTATCAATGGGGCAAGTTTGCAATAGTTTGTACCGGTGTCGGTCTGTTTACCAAACTCCAGACATACATTGAATGATTGAGACATTTGTAGCACCTGGATGCCTGTTATGTGGGTGGGGTGCATTTGTCACATACAAGGCATCCTTCCTGTACCTTTTCTCTTGAGATGAATATTTAATCTTTTGTTCTCTTTAGCTACTAAGTCAATTGAAGTACATATAGTTACCTTGCCTTTACTGGCTTACCCTTTTCTTAGGTACACACATGATGAGCAGGTCACGTCTCTGCCAAAAATTTTAGCCATCACTTTTATTATTTTATGGCATGGGTCTGCTATTAGGTATCGCAAGCTCCACTGTCTTGATGCCTAATGGGTTGCAAGCCATCAGTGGCATTTGATTTTCTTGTGGCAGTCTTGTTACCACAATCTAGTCTTGCCGCACCCATTGTCTTGTATTTTTGTGCAAGAGACACTGTCCAAGCTTTCACAGTTTTCATATGTAGCACACATAGGCAGCCTAGCTCTTTTTTTACCTTCCCCATGTGCTTCCTGGGAGGAGCAGAGGAGACTGTTCCTCATGGTGAAAAGGGGGGTGCTAGGACCCAGGGCTGTGACTCCAGCTCAGAAGGGAAGCCTTAAACACAGGGTGTTGTAGGAGGGCAAAGTACTGTTCCCAGCTCTGATCCTGCAACTCCCACACATCCAGCAGTCTGACTAAAACTTGCATGTGACAACACTGCAGGTTAGTAAAAGAATTGCCTCAAGGAAGTGGAGTTGCCCTCACTGGCTGTGTTCACATAAGCAGCAGGAATGTGCAGTTTGTGGTGCCTCAAACCCTTTCAAGGCGTCACAAAATGCATGTGGTGCATATGGATCTGTTTACCATGCTGCATGTTTGCAGTGCAGTTGCAAAATCAGATACTGGAAAAATGAAAAAAAAACATGGGGAAAAAAGCGGAGCGTGTGCACCACCTGAAACCAGAGCCTGGAGGGCCAAAGCTACACTCTGGCTGCTGGCTAGGTTTTGTGCACCTGGATCTCCACCGCTGCAGCCCCAGGAGGCTCCAGAGATCCAGGTAAGGCTGCTAGGACCAGCCCAGGTGCTGCCCACTGCCTCCCCTACCCCACCCAGGGCAATTTGCTTGCGCCAGAGCATGCATGCAGGGGGGTTCCCCGGGGACAATTAACAGTGGCACATAGTCGACTGGATGCACACACTCAGGTGAGAGATTTTCTCCAGCTCTAGGATAGCTGAAGAGATGCTCCTCACAATGGCTGCCCACTTCCCTGGGTTCCTGTGAGGACCCCAAAAGGAAAACCTGAGGGGAATTACAAGCCAACCATGAGAAGGCAGGGAGGAACAGGAGGCACAAAACAGGAACATAGAACTGGAAAAGGCTCCCAGGTCACTGAGTTTAGTCTCCTGTGTTTGCAGGCAACCATTTGTTGGAAATGTCTCAGCCTGGTATAAAGAACCAGCCGCCACAACAGCACCCTGGGAAGGGTTTGTGCAAGAGCACAGGCCTGGATTCTAGCCCCTTTGTGCTGCTCTGTTGACATCAAGAGGCAAGATGGTCCCTTTGGAGCCTTTCTGGGGCCTCCTAGGTAGCAGAATGGCTCTGCGTCATTTCTGGTGCGCTCACTGCCCACTCGTCCCCCACTGAGGTGGTCATTCTCAGGGAAGGAGGCCAGGACATGCCTATGAGGAGCAGGGTGTAGGAGGGAAATCCCCATGGGTCTGGTGGAGCAAGCGCTTGCTCTTTTTGAGATGGCGATACCCTTTTGTTTTCTGATGCTACTGCACTTGCATCACAGCACTCAAGATGCTTTTTTGACAGCCCTTGCTGCTAGCACTCAATGCTCTCCACCCCCTCATCGCAGATGGGTTTAAGCTGCAGGGCTCGGAGCTGAAGGCTCAGGAGGAACCCCCAACAACGCTGCATTTCTCTTCCCTGGTACAACACTGCAAGCCTGGGGACTTGCTCCTGGGCCCCTAAGGGGACTGTGCTTTCCCTACCCACCTTGTTGGCTGGGCCTGATGCTGCCCTTCACAAGCTCTGCAAGGACCTCCTGAAGTAGGTGCAATCTCTTCAGCTTCTTTTCCACGTCTCTCCCATCCCAGAGATACTCTTGCCTCATCTTCTGCAGCAGGGCTACATCTGGCCTGCAAGACAGTCTCTGGGCTCTTAGTTTGGCACCACCCCCCACATCACTGTCTTGCTGCTGCTACCAGGGTCTATGGGTTCTCCCTCCCTGCCCCAGTTTCTGATGCCTGCCCCTGGAAGCCCATGGCTTGTGGAGACAGGGGCCCCCATGCAGGGTGGGCATGGCTGGGCAGCATGGCTTAGTGCAGTGGAGAGACCCCTGTTGGATGGGGGGGAAGGCATGCCACATGGCATGTGGCTCTCATGGCATTGTGTGTGCCCAGGGAGCATGTTCTCCGTTGCTTAGATGTTGGACACCCCTGCTCCAGAGGATCCTGCTATCCCTCCCTTCTTAGTCCAGGGCCTGCTGGCTGCTACCCCTATACTGTACTCTTCTCCCTTGTGACTGGTCTCATTCCCAGATCCCCAGTGGATGTAGTCCCCTGTGATGGCTGGGACTGCCCACACCTAGCACTGGAGTTGAGCTCATCTTTTCAGGACTTTTTTCTAGACAGTATTACCCAAGATTAGCTATGCTTGGGACATCGGTGGGCAAAGAGAAGTTTACTGGGCTGTGTTATACCCTGCCCAATAGATACCTACAGCCAATGTCCTCCCACTGCCAGTGCGGCGAGTGAGGAATTCATTAATGACAACAACACACATGCGTTCCAGCAACTCTGGTGAAAGTATGATTAAAGGACCCAGGAAAGCACAGCACTCTCACATCTGTTGGCATCTGCACAGGAAATTGCAGGGAGATGGCTATTTATATTGTAAGCCTGGTGATGGATTATCTACTTTTGGTATTTGCTCACAGAAGCAATATTTAGGACTTGATTTCCCACTGCTCTGCACCCTCACAGTGGTGTAAAGCAGCCTAAATACAATGGTAAATGTTTCCTTCCCCCCCCTGCTCCTTTCTGTAAAAGAGCAGGTATGGTGCTGGGCTGTGGGGAGTGCAGTCCCAGGGGTCCATCTGGGTGGAGAGAAGCTGTCCCCCTCCTTGCTGCTCTTTGGAGAAGCTTGGATGGCAGCCTCTGCCTTGGCTACACACAGGCCCTTCCTGACTGGGTAAATGGTTTCCATGGTAGCAGTGGATGCTAGGAATGGGAGGTACGCTAGGAATAGGAGAGGGGTGAAGAGGCTGCATGGAGAGGGAGAGCCCAGGGAAGAAGTGGCAGATTCCAGAGAGGGAGAAGTCCCTCGCCAGGCAAAGGGAAACGCCTGCAAAAAGGTTAGGAGAGCAGGAGGAAGGAATGGCTATCTTTAAGCATGTTATAGGGGCTTCCCCAGATAGGTGACCTTGGCAGCAAGGGTTTTAACCCTATTACTCATCAATAACACCTGATCCAGACACCCAAGCGGGAGCCCCTTGGAGCTTTGGAGCACTCTGATCTGGATCTGAATGAGACCTCAAACTCCTCAGCTCAGGCCCACCTCCTCGTAGTATGAGTCACACACAGAAGAGATTAGCTCCTTGGTACAATATCTGATGAGTCATTCCTCTTCGTAGGTTCCTGTCACTGAGCCCTGCTATAAGCAGCTTTCCAGTAAATGGAAGCGAGTGATGTCTGGTGATTAGTGGGAGGGGACTGGGCATTGGGATGCCTGGGTTTTGCTCCTGGCATTTCAGTGGGGTGCAGTGAGCTTGAGCATGCGCCATGAAGACAGATTTTCAGTGTTAACCGAAAGTGAGATTCTGCCCCCCACCCTCCCCGTAGTCAAAATTAAGTTGAATAAAACACATCACTTAAATAAACAGATCCCTTTGAGGAGAAGGGGAGCAGAATCTGTCCTATGCTTGTCTGTTTCAAGCAGTGTGGGTTGTGTGGCTTGTGTGGGTGCCCAGTTTGAAACCCTGGAGGCAAGGATCTCCGAAGACTTTCAAGACCTCAGCTACCACAGTTGGGGCCAAGTTTCCCAGAGCACTCAGTGCCCTACACAATACACTTGTGTGCCAGACCATGTTTATTAGGGTTTTCTTTTTTATACTTATTAAAAAATAAGAATCCCTAAGGATGACAAGATGAAACGGTCACAGACTCCACCGCGACCGATTCAGGCTGGACATAAGGAAGAACTTTTTCACTGTCTGAGCCCCCAAGTTTTGGAATAGACTGCCACCAGAGGCAGTTCAAGCACCCACTTTGAATGCCTTCAAGACACATTTGGATGCTTATCTTGCTGGGATCCTATGATCCCTGCTGACTTGCTGCCCCTGGGGCAAGGGGCTAGACTCAGTGATCCTTTGGGGTCCCTTCCAGCCCAAATATCTATGAAATCTATGAAATCACTTGGTATGCTGAGCATTCCAGAAGGTGAGGCTGCAGTTGTGGCTTTTGAGCCCTTCTGAATATTCCTGGCCATGATCCCAATGCCTTTTGAACCTGTTGCTATCCTGAGAGTCCTGCCAACTCAGGATTGCCTGGATCTCCTGCCCACAGCTATGTTTCCTCAGTGTACAAAATAAGTCTGTGGCACGTGGCTAGTGTATGAACATATCTGCATCCTAACACTTGCCACCCAAGATCATAAAACAGTGTCCTTTACATTAAAACAGCAGTTGTCAGTGTCATACCAAACTATCACTTAGTATGTGGAACAAATGGTATGAAAGCAGTTCTCCGCATTTTCAGTTCTCTCCCTGAAAAACATAGAAAGACATCCTGTATCAAAATACCTCAATATATAGTGTCATAGCCAAGTTGTCTGGGTAGTGGTCAGGCAGTGTTTCTTTGCAAAATGATTGTGGAGGCTGGGCTTGGGATTATCTATGCACCATTAGGTTGTGATTTCTCTTGGTTTAATGTTTGGGCATTTCTAAGTATGTGCAAGATGGTAGGTCGTGGTTTGAGTTGCACTCAGCAGATTTAAGTGTAAGGTAACCAACAGTTTTGTGGGACGTTATCAAGTTTAAAAGAAACCCTCAAACAGTCTGTGATAGTCAGACTGAGCTGGGCATTTGATAGCTCTGAAGGGGTCTCCAAAATGAGCTCCAGCCCCTAACAGCCTCCTGCATTTCCTTCCACATTTCCTATTTTTCTGCCCCAGCCCTGTCCCAAGTGTTCCACCTCTCTGCCCTGGCTTTATTTGTAAAAGACAGTTGCACCTTTTGGTGTGAGTTTGTAGGCAGTATCTATGATCTTGTCAGCTTGTTTCCATTAGAAGATTATATGAATCAGGTTCTTTCCACATATCCTTTGCATCCAAATCTGCTTTCTCTACAAAAATAAGCAAAAGCAGGCAGCTTCCTGACTCAGCAATCAAATACACTTTACCAGGGAGCATTGAGTCATGAGAAGCTCTGTCTCTTGCCCCACACATTTTTGGCTCCTCCCAGGTGCTGTGCCAGCGCAACCTGAAATTAGCACAAGATGAGTCTGTTTTTCTCAGTGTTCTTCCAAGCCCATGAGCAAGTAAGTAGTTCATGTTCACTTTGTCTGTGTGCAAGATCTGTGTGTCCCATGCAAATGACCACAGTTATGCAAAGACAAAGTGTACCTTTCTGCTCTGATGAGTAACTTCAAGTGTGTTCATAAGTAGCATTCTCCAAGATGTGATTTCTCTGGCACATTTAAGTGACGCTGTTTGTGAGATACTGAAGAGCAAAAAAAAAAAAAAAAATATTGGGTTGGTGACAGATTAGGAACATTTCAAATCATCTTGTTTAACATTCTTTCCCCTATTTTGACTAAACATATGAAATGAATTCCTATCTGTGAATGCAATGCAATTGAGGAGAACAGTTCTGCCTTTGGATGGCACCCATCCATCTCTTTCATTCAGCAAAAAGGCTCATAGGGCTGAGAGATCTAGTTTTGGCCCTGCCACTGCAACGCCACTGCTCTGCTGTGTGACTGTGGGTGAGTCACTTCACCTCTGCCTCATGAACTGCTGGAGGCATGGATTGTCTCTTCTTGTATGTTTGTACCATACCCAGGACATCAAGGGCCCTTGTCTCAAGTGTGGCCTGTGGGAATCACTGTAATACTTCAGAAAAACAGACTTTGACTCCCCCAGGGAACTGATGGACAGGATCCCCTGGGAAGCCAGTCTGAGGGGGAAAGGGTCCAGGACAGCTGGTTGTAATTTAAAGAAATCTCACTAAGGGCACAGGAGGAAACCATCCCATTGTGTAGGATGAATAGTAAATGTGGCAGGTGACCAGCTTCTGTAAGCTTAAGCATGAAAAAGGAAGCTTACAAGAAGTGCAAGCTTGGACAAACAACTTGAGAGGAGTATAAAAATATTGCTGGGGCATGCAGGGATGAAGTCAAGGCTAAACTGCAGTTAGAATTACAGATAGCAAGGGACATGAAGGATAGCAAGAAGGGTTTCTACAAGTATGTTAGCAACAAGAGGAAGGTCAGATGTGGGTCCCTTACTGAATAGCGAAGGCATCCTAGTGACAGTGATAAGGAAAAGGCTGAAGTACTCAATGCCTTTTTTACCTCCATCTTCACAGGCAAGGTCAGCTCCCAGACTCCTGCACTGGACAGCACAGTTTGGGGAGGAGGTGAACAGTGGTGAAAGAACAGATGAGGGACTATTTAGCCCTGAGCTGGACATGTACAATCCATGCGACAGGATGCAATGCATTCGAGGGTGCTGAGGGAGTTGGCTGATGTGATTGCAGAGCCGCTGGCCATTATCTTTGAAAACTCATGGTAATCATGGAGGCCCCAGGCAATTGGAAAAGGGCAAATATAGTGCCCATCTTTAAGAAAGGGAAGAAGGAGGATCTAGGGAACTACAGACTAGTCAGCCTTACCTCAGCCCCTGGAAAAAACATGGAGCAGGTCCTTAAATAATCCATTTCTAAGCACTTAGAAGAGAAGAAGGTGATTGAGAACAGTCAGCATGGACTCACCAAAGGCAGGTCATGCCTGACCAACCCAATTACCTTCTGTGATGAGATAACTGGCTACGTGGATGTGGGGAAAGCAGTGGATGTAATATACCTTGACCTTAGCAAGGCTTTTGATACCATCTCCCACACCATTCTTGCAAGCAAGCTGAAGAAGTATGGGCTGGATGAATGGACTGTGAGGTGGATAGAAAGCTGGGTTCAATGGGTAGTGATCAATGGCTCAATGTCTATCTGACAGCGAGTATCAAGTGGAGTGCCCCAGGAGTTGCTCCTGATGCTGGTTTTGTTCAATATCTTCATCAACGATCTGGAAGATGGAATGGAGTGCACCCTCAGCAAGTTTGTGGGAGACACCAAACTGGTGGGTGAGTAACCTAGGCAAATTGGAAGATTGGGCCAGAAGAAATCTCATGCAGTTCAACAAGGACAAGTGCAAAGTCCTGCACGTAGGACGGAAGAATCCCATGCACCGTTACACCCTTGGGACTGACTGGCTAAGCAGGAGCTCTGCAGAAAAGGACCTGGGGGTTACAGTGGACAATAAGATGGATATGAGTCAGCAGTGTGCCCCTGTTGCCAAGAAGGCTAACAGTGTACTGGCCTGCATTAGTATAAGCATTGCTAGCAGATTGAGGAAAGTAATTATTTTGCTCTATTCTGCACTGATGAGGACACATCTGGAGTACTATGTCTAGTTTTGGGACCTGCACTATAGAAAAGATGTGGACAAGTTGGAGAGAGTCCAGCAGAGGACAATGAAAATGGTATGGGGACTGGGGCATAAGAGGCTGAGGGAACTGGGTTTATTTTGTTTCATAGATTTCAGACATTAGGGCTGGAAGGAACCTCATAAGATCATCAGATCCAGCCCCCTGCCCAAGAGGCAGGAAGTTGACTAGGATCAAAGGATCCCAGCAAGATAAGCATCCAAATGTTTCTTAAAAGTGTCCGGAGTAGGTGCTTGCACCACCTCTGGGGGGAGTCTGTTCCAGGCCACCCTAATCAAGCACCTGCCAGCTGCCTGCCTCATTCCTTAAAGTGGCAAGCACCCAAAGGTGCGCTGCCACATGGCTTATATACTTATAGGTTGCCACCGTGTCATCCCTGAGCCTGCACTTCTCCAGACTGAACAGTCCCATAGCTCGTATCCTTTCTTCATAAGGCCTGTTCTCTTGCCCTCTGATCATGCGCATGGCTCTCCTCTGGACTCTTTCAAGCTTCTGCACATCCTTCCTAAATTGTGGAGCCCAGAATTGGATGCAGTACTCCAGCTGCAGCCTCACCGAGGCAGAGTACAGTGGAAGGATGACATCCTCAGCCTTGCTAGAGATGCATCAGTAGATGCAAGCCAGAGTTTTGTTCACTTTGCAAGTTGCAATATGGCATCGGTGGCTCATGTTCATCTTGTGGTTAGTAATGATCCCCAAATCTCTTTTGGTCATGGTGCTAGTGAGTGTAGCACTGCTGAGCCTGTAAGTGTGATGAGGGTTTTTCCCCCCCGATGTGGAGCACCTTGGATCTCTCTGTATTGAATCTAGCAGCCTCCCTGACAGTTTTGGGATTCCTGTCTTTGACCAGGTGTTTAATGTCTCTGGGACTCTTGAAGTAGAATTGTTCTAGGGGACCATGAGTACATCCACCTCCTCCATGGTGTAACCTTTGGCTGTCTTCTTCCATTTCAGATATAAATCCTCCAACAGGGCTGCAAACTCCTTTAAGGATTGTCCCGGCAGTGGGTCATTATTATGGAACTTTTTTCAGAAATGATCTGGCCCCAACCTATACCTTTCAAACACTCCCTCTTAAAGGCGTTATAGTCATTTACTGACTCAAAGGGAGGCTGTTCAGGATGGCAGACATGGTGCCAGTTACCTGCCCTGCAATGCACCTCACGTTCTGCTCTTCTTCCAAGTTCCATCGATGTGCTTGTTTTTCAAAATCACCCAGAAACAGTTCTGGATCATCTCCATCTTTGAACTGGGGAAAGGTTGGGGTTTTCAATTTGGGTGCTGCCACTGGCACTAGCTGAGGTGAATCAATTCAGCTTCTGGTTTCATGCTGCTTTAGAAGTAATTCAAACACACGCTAATGCTTGAGCCTTGCCTCTTGGGCCTCTACTTTGTGCTGGGCCTCCCTCTCTTCCTGCGCTGGGCCTCTCTAGCCTTATGCTCGCTCTGTGCCTCCTTCTTCACCATCTCCAGCTCCATCCACTTCAGCTCTAGCTCGTGCTCCATCCGTTCATCTTGCAAGCAGACTGAGGTCGGCCTGGATCACCAGCCTGTCCCCAAATGTGGATACTCTTCCTCAAAGTTTGGTGTTGTCAGTGACCTTGGCCAGTCCACTTCTGACACCAGAGTCGAGATCATTTATGAAGACATTAAAGAGTACCGGTTTGAGAACAGAGCCTTGGGGGATGCTGCTAGTCACTGAGTGCCATTTTGATTTGGTACCATCAACTACCACACGCTGGGTCCAACCTTGGAGCCAGTTCCCCAGCCATCGGACTGTAGAGTAGTTGAGGCCGCAGTTGCCCAATTTTTCCATGAGGACATCATGGGACACCAGGTCAAAAGCTTTTTAAAAGTCCAAATATATGACATCAACTTCTTCCCTTTTGTCCAGGTGATAGGTCACCTGGTCATAGAAGGAAATGAGATTGTTCAAAAAAGACCTACCCGCAACAAACCCATGCTGGCTATCCCTCAGGATGTTGCCTGCTGTTAGCCTGTCAAGAATGGTTCCTTTGATAATTTTTTCCAAAATCTTCCCAGGGATTGAGGTCAAACTGATTGGCCTGTAGTTTCCTGGTTCTTCTTTCCTCCCTTTCTTGAAGATGGGCACCACATTGGCATTGTACCAATCTTCAGGTACTTTGCCTGAGTGCCCCAAGTTCTCAAAAATTCTTGCCAGTGGCCACGCTCTGATGTCTGCCAGTTCCTTTAGCATGCTTGGGTGCAGTCTATCCAGACCAGCTGATTTGTAGGGGTTCAGCCTCTCAAGATGCTCCCTCACAAGATCCATGCCAATGGTGAGCATATATTCACCCTGGTTATTCCACATCAAGTTAGGCAGGGCGATCCCTTTGGGCTGGTGAAAAACTGATTGTAAGAGGTCAATGTCATGCTGCCCAGAGCCACAGCACCACCTGACTGAAATAAAAGTGTCTTGTCGTTGGAAAGATCACCTGCCACACCTTCGATGTTATGGGTGATAGGTCTAGACACTCCTGGGAGACAACTGAGAATGGTCATCAGCTCAGGATCCTGGCGGCTCTTTGCAGGGCTCCACCATCCCCTTCCCCTGCCCTCACCACACCTGATGTTCCTTGTATTGTTATGTGCCTTGGAGACCAATATTCCTGCCCTTGTTCGAAGCACCCTTGGCTGAGATCCTTGGCTATGTGGCTGCTTGCCCTGTTCTTCCCTGCATGGGTCCCGAGACAGCTCACTCTCTCTCTTCTGGTTCCTCGGTTACCCTCCTGTATCTGGGGCCAGCTCTCTCTTCTTCTCCCCTTCTTCAAGGAGTAATTCTGTCTATGTCTTCTTCTTTTCCTAGATCACCAGAGCAGTTGTCTTCATCCCCCAAGTCCTGTACTCACCAGCCGATCTAGTCTTTCTGCCAGATCAAATTCCTCTCTGGGTCTTGCCAGGTAAGTTGCGAGGCTGGACCTCTCCCTTTGGCTCCGGGGTTGGTCCTCTCCCCTCTTCTGCTCTTGAATCTCTTCATGTCCTCTTCTCAGCTCCTTTGTTTCCACCAGCCCCCGGATGCTTTCTCAGCATCCCTTAAATCTTCCTTTCCCCAGCTGTGTCAGTTGTGGCAGACTCCTATTCGCTGCCTGTCTGACCCAGCTGTTCCTCCTTTCGCTCTCTGGAATGGTCTCTTTTTTTCCCTCTCTTTTCTTTTCCCATACCATTTTTCTTTGCCTGGGTTTGAACACTGGCAGATGGGTTTGCCGCGGCAGCCTTTGATTTGCCACAGCCCCAGCTGACTCCTCCAGTAGTTTCGAGTGTGGCACTTTCTGTATCTGTGGCTTATGCTGCTCAAGGTAAGTTTTTTCTCTTTTGTTTCTCTCTCTCATTCTAGTAGCAGGGTGCTTCAGGAACCCTGTCACACCAACACAAAATAATCATTAAGCAGATTGCCTTTTTCCTGGGTGTTGGTAGTCAGCTGCCCCACCTGGTTTAGCAGGGGTCCAAGGTTGCCCTTGTTTTTCTTTCTACTCCCTCACATATCTGAAGGACTTTTTATTGTCCTTGATTTGTGTAGCCAGTTGGAGTTCAGTTGCAGCCTTGGCTTTCCTAGTTTGCTCCCTGCAGATGTGGACCAGTGCAGAATACTCTTCCTTAGTGGTGTTTCCTATCTTCTATCCTTTATAAGCCTCTCTTTTTAGATGTAGGAGGTCCATGAGTTCCCTGTTGACCCAAGGGGGTTGTTGAGCCCTTTTACCACCTTTCCTATGGGTTGGGATGGACTCCCCTTGTGCTTCTAGGATTGTGTCCTTAAGGAGCAACCACTCATCATGAACATCCCTCCCTGTGAAATCATGGCCTCTCAGGGCCTCAGGAACAAGCCTCCTGAGCTTATGAAAGTCAGCTTTCATAAAGCCAAGAACTATTGTATTGCTAGCTGACTTGCCTGTGGAAGAGGAACTTAGGTGGGATTTAACTCTAGCCTTTAACTATCAGAAGACTGGTTCAAAAGAGGATGGAGCCAAACTGTTCTCACTGGTGATGGATAGCAGAACAAGGAGCAATGGTCTCAAGTTGCAGCAAGGGAGGTTAAAGATGGATATTAGGAAAAACTAGGAGGGTGGTGAAGCACTGGAATGGGTTGCCTAGAGAGGTGGTGAAATCTTCATCCTTTGAGGTTTTTAAGGCCTGGCTTGACAAAGTCCTGGCTGGAATAGTCTAGTTGGGGATGGTCCTGCTCTGAGCAGGGGGTTGGACTAGGTAACCTCTTAAGGTGCCTTCCAACCCTAATTTTCTATGATTCTATGATTCTAGTACATAAAATAATAAAACATCAGGGTTGTAATAGGAAGCTAGTTGCAACTGCAACTGTGAGAGAACTGGTGTCCCTCACTATGAGTCTTATATAAATAGGGCTGAAATCCCATGCAGGGAGAAAAGGGTTAATGAGGACTCAAATGAGTAATGACTATGGGGAGTACAATGAACCCTGGTGGCTGCACCTGCCGTGGCTGTCAGAGAGAGGCTAAAAAGGAGCAAGTGCAGCTGAAGGATGCCTGGTTGGAAGGGGATATAGGTTAGTTGTTGCCATGGAAGGGGAAGAAAGAAGCTTGGCTGGAGTCAGGATCTGCCTAGTCAGTCAACTGCAGTGGTAGGAAGTTCTGCTGATGTCTGGGTTGGTTTATCTGGGGTCTGCTGTCCAAGCTCTGGCAGGTGTGGCTCATACGAGGGGATGTGATGGCTGTGAGTCTTCAGCCAAGGGAGGGGTTGGGTGAGTGACCTCTGCAGAGCTGAGCACTAGGTTTGGCTGAAGTGGAGGCTGCTTAATTTGGTGTTTAATTTGAGATTGTGGCTTTAGTCACTGCCTCTTTACAGCAGGTGACTGAATGTGTGGGCAGGAGTGGGTTGGGGAAAGAGGCTGAGCAGTTTCAAACCTTCTGATAGGAGGGGAAGCTTATCTTGCCCCAGTAAGAGCAGGGAGACTTGTGAGGGAAGAAGGATTTAAGTCCTGGCTCAGGGGAAGGATTAGGACCCCACTTAAGACCTTGTCATCTGCAGTTGTTGCTGTGACAAATGTCATCTGAGCACAGCTCCATTCATCTTGTGTGCTGAAAGAGCAGGCCAGATGTAGTAGAAGCTTCCTCCACTTAAACACAGCGCAGTGCATTTCTCAACCTGGTCATTCTGCCCTGGTGATTGTACTTCAGGTGCGTGGAGTAATGCCTGTCTAATAGGGTTGTGCAAAATTTTGCCAGCCATTTCGTTCCAACACCGTTTCGACCAATTTTGAGGTCAAAACAGCAAAATCAGAACAAAACAAAGGCCCTTGAAATAGCCTCAAAACAAAACAAGGCTGGTCAAAATGTTTCAAAAGTTGAAACGTTTTGACCATAGGCTGGGGTGGGAAGTCAGTCGAGCTGGCCTGACTTCCCATCCCCTGTGCTAGATTGTGCCGGGGGCAGCCCAACTGGGCTGCTTCCCGGTCCCCCGTGCTACATTGTGGGGGCCCTACATCAGCTGGGCTGACTCCCCATCCCCGGCAAAACTCGAAACAGGGTTGAAACAGCTTTTCTGTTTCAACAGAACAGAACAGCTGTTTCGACTCAAAATGAAAACGGAGACGAAACACTGTTCTGTCGAACTGTCGAAACTCGAGGCGAAACGGAATGGTGCTGTTTCGCACAGCCTAAGGATTGCAAAGAGATGACTGAATATTGATCAAGTAATGCACACAACTTTTTTGTGAGGTAGGGTGTTGTTATTGTGGAAATCAAAGCAAGGGGAAATCAAACACAATGTGGCCATGGTCAGGCAGTATGTTGATCGCAGAGCAGCAAGTAGAACCAAGCTGTCCTGATGCCTGGCTCTAACCAAGAGCTAATATCATTAAGGAACTGGTAACAGGAGGTCCCTTGTGTGCTGCTGCAGGAGAGCAGCAGGTGGATGTATGGTTGTGGGGATGATCTCTCACTCTAGAGGTTATTAATTAATAAAGGACTTGAACTACAGCCCTGTTACCTCTGACTATGAGGTAATATCAGTGTGAGGTATCAGGAAAATATCAGCTCTGGGAACCTGCATGAACTTTTCTGCTACCCCTGGCTCTGGCGTTCCTCCTTCACCCCCCAGAGCTAGACTTTGAAGTGACAGAAATTTTTTTTTCTTCTAATACTGATTTCATCACCCCTTACACCCCCAAGGCCCAGCTCCCCTCTCACTGATTTGGTGCAAACAAGCAGAATTTGACCCTTTTCCCCTCTAGTCTGATAGTGTCTGTAGATTTCAATATGCTGGGGTGCTGTACAAATGTAATTCCTGCTCCAAGAGTTCATGGCTAGAAGAGGCAAGGCAGATACCAAATAATTTGTCTCTTGCTGTGGGAGAGCCAGGATTAGAAACCTGGCCTTCTGACTACTTTACTTGTGGCAGATTAGGATGTTGTATCAGGGCTGACAGTGGTTCCACTAAGAGGTTAGATTATGGATTTATATAGGCTAGTTTGGATAAAGGATGATCCTGCCTCAGGCAAAGGGTTGTGGAGTAGATGATGTATGGAGGTCCCTTCCAGCCCTACTTTTCTGTGACTCCTAGGCCTATACCTACTAGCCCATGCTACTTCCACACATCCATAATCTCCTAGGAGTGCCCCTTTAAGCAAAGATGAGTGATCCAGGAGCACCTGAATGTTAATGCACTGAGTTTATAATTTAGCACCATTGGTTCCTTTTCCAAAGCCTGAGGTCAGATTATCTATCATGTATACACCATTAGAACTACTTTACAAAGATGGAACACCTATCCCTTTGACCCATTGTAATAAGATGAATGTATTAACACCCACAGGGGTGTAAAGCCATTAGCAACCATTAGCAAACTTACTGTGACTCTCACAAGGCTTAAGTTCTTGCCCCCTAATGACTAGGTTCTGATAGCATGTGGGTTACAGATGATAGATATATGCTCTATTGCATGGCCATCTACTTCCAGACCTCATAAGACGCAAAGTAATTTAGCACAATTAACCATCTCTGTCCTTTACAGTTCAAATGCAAACAATTTGTGCCCCCAAGCCTAGGTCTGTGTGCATACAGCTGGTAGCCATGCATGCAAAAGGAGCAAGGGTCACAATATTCACTCTTTTCTTTTTCCCTTGAAAAGCAAGGAGCCTGCCCAGCCTGAGCTGAGCTCCAGCATGCCCCGTCTGCTGCTGGCTGTCATAATCAGAGGGGGAGTAAAAAGCAATGCAAATAGTATGGGCAGAGATCCAAAGCAGGCAGCCTGGTTCTGGAGAAATGCTGGAAACCAAATCCTTGAAAAGTATGTAGAGCATAAGGTGCAGGACTGTGCAGTGACTGTCTGGGGCAATATAGGAGCAATTCAGAGTAAAGGCCACTGGGCATTTTAATACAGGTAAAACAATGATGTTTGTCCCTCTCACTTGCTTCATCCTGTAATCATTTTGACTGGAGACAAAAAAACAAATAAGCCTGAGGCAAACACCCACCACAGGAAATTTCATCCCAAGTGGTTGAAATGTGGCTAAATAAAAAGCAACCAGAACCTTATGACAGGAAATGTCCCCTCCTGCCTTCTCATCATACCCCTTCTTCTTGTGCCTGTTCCCCACTACTATGAGAGTAAAGGGCTGATGTTGCTATAGGGGGGACTATGTGAGGAAGAATGTGTCTCAAGGGTTGCAGAGGAAGAATGAAAAGCCTGTCTGGAGAGTCATAGTACCTTTGCAATTCAGCACCAAGCGCTGGGATTGCATTCTGGGACAATCAGCTCTTGAGCACAGAGATGCTGACCTGAAAGCTGCTTGACAGAAGAGTAGCTGGTGATTGTATTTTGGAAGCTTGCAAACTTGAGCTGCTAGTGGTCTGTGACAACCGAGTTCTTGTTGGGTAACTTCCAGTGAAGGTAGTTGTCATAAAGGTGTGCAAAGCCACTCAGTGCATCATGCTATGCTGGCCATAATAGAGGGATCCAAGGTAGTGGGATCCCAAAACTGTAATGAGGCAATCGGTAAGGTGCATAGTCCATACACTGCGAGGCAATAGGTAAGGTGCATATTCCACATATTGCCTCTAAGTATACAGACAGAAGGGGAAACTTCCATGGTTCTGCAACCGGATGGAGTCTAGAAAAGGTAGTTACTGCCAACATTGGTTGGTCAGGGAAGGTGCATGATACTCCAGCACCTTTAGAACTTCAGGACTCTTGGTAAAGATGCGAGCAGGGATGTTTTCCACAGATGAAATTGAAACAGAAGTGAACAGACATTTGCCTTTGATTCAGGGAATGCAGCCGTATGCCTGTAGTGGTTCAGGCCAGAACCAAGGGGCACAAGAGCACAGCTCTCTGGCTGTATGTTCACTTCCTCTTCCTATTGCCCCCAAGGTCTCTAGGATTTGCAGTCCAGGGTCACATCAACAGGACTCTGCAGGGTTAGTCATCATGTCCTCTTCCTGCTTCCAGGTGCCTCTGGGATTTGTAGTCCACAGTTGCAGCCAGCAGTAAGCTTGACCAGGGATAAAGTTTAGCCTCCCCACCTTGACCCCAGCAGGAGTAAGTTTAGCACCCTTCCCTGGACCCAAACTGCAGCTGGGGTTTGCTGGGGCAGGGGGGGCAGTCCCCTTCTCCCTCCCCCCCATACTGGGTTGCATCCCCAGCTGGGCTTGCTCCCCATACCCCCTTGTCAGCCAGCCCTCACTGCTTTCATATGTAGTCCTGCCCCCATCTGTATATGAAAGAGCTACGTTTTTCACATTCCTGAACCATAGACTTTAAGAACAATGCCAAAAATCATGAGAGCTGGCAACACTCACTCTGATACTACATTCAACCAGGTATATCTTAAACCAGTTTCAGCCATTTTGAAACTGGTTTATGTGCACCGAGCTTCTGTTCTGTTACAGGTTTAAACCAGTTTCTGATCTCTTAAACTGGTTTATGTGTAACTTCTATCCCTAGCCCTGGACAACGGCAGGGCATGTGTGATGTACTATGCAGATGCAGTTTTGCTGTGTGTGCATTTAGTATACAAAGAGGATGCTGGTAATGCCTCACACTGAGGCTGGATCTCAGGCAGCTATTCCCATTGCTGCCTCATGGTGTGTGTGTTACAGGATATTTGTGGATCAAAGGGAGAATCTATTATTGGCATAGTGAAAAGGTGAAGTGGAAGACTGCCAGCTGATTTTTTTTCTTGAATAGCCCAACACAAGGACATTTGCAAGGGCCCACCAGGGAGACCTTGCAAGATCACTTTAGCAATGTGTTGCATTTGTGTACTTTTCTGGATTTGTCTTGAATCTGGATTTTAAATTATTTGTAGGGGCCAGCTATGTACTTGGTAAGTGGGGAGCTAATCTGGACTGTGACACATGTTTTACTACACTTGTAAATAGACAGCAGTTTTTAAAAAGCACAGGTTAATTGGGCAAAATAGCTGATGAAGAAACTTATTATCTACACATTTTGAAGCCTATCAAAACTTATTAGATTTTTATGAAAAGCAGAATAGCAGGCATTAGCTGCCTCTGTATTACACTTTTCCTGTCCCTATGGGTAGTCAAAGCAAGTTATGCTTGTTTACTTCTAACTTGAAATGGTAGGGGTAAAGGTGTAAGTTAGTCTGGTGCCAGGATTTGTGGAAAGGAGAAGGATGTGGATGGTTCCAGGAATACTGGTACAAAGTGACACAGAAAATTGGTACCCAAGTCAGGTTTCAGTGCATTTCACTCAAACAGTGAAAAATTACAGGACCCAACTTGCCTATCCATCACCTTCACTAGTGAGTGAGGTTGCTTATCAGCTCTAGATCCACGAGCATATCTAGAATGCACCTCATGCCGACGTGCATACAAAGCTAATATTTCTCTGGAGGTAATGGTGCATAGTGGGATAGGAAGAAGACTATCTTTTGATCTCAGCTATTTGTCTGTAGATGGATTTTCTTTCACTCCAGGTACTTATCCTGTTGGCTAAAAACACAGCATGCTTCTGCAACACCACCATAACTTTGCCCCTCACTTGCACACATACAGTGCTCCATCAGCAATACCATATTGCAAACCCTTCACCTTCTCTAACCACCCGTTCAAGTATGATATCCCCAAAAGTGTTAATCCAGTGTAACTTGTCTAGAGACAGTGGGCTGTCTGAGCAGCATACTGTTAATCAAAAACAAAGCCTGCCACTGAATCTCCTGGAGATGAGACAGTTTGAGTGCTGAAGCAAGGATGGGGGACTGGGATAGAGCTGGCTGGCATTCCCAAAGTAAAACGTTAGTTAGCATTTAGATGGCATTTTTCCTTCTACAAGACACCTGGGAGTAGAAATTAATATGCCCAAGTACTAGTGCGGGATTGTGTTTGAAAGGGCCACGGAATGACCTTTTGTAGTAGCAGGTTCTGATCTCTGTTGCAGTAGTATATGTAGTGCCATTGATACCAATGAGATTATTCAGTGTCACCAAGGATCGGACATCAGACCTATTACATGCCTACATGGTTTCATGTTACATGCTATGCCTCTGCAGTATATATAGGTGGAGTACTTTCACTTCTACCACACTGTCATGATCTGAAGTCTCACCCATTTTTACTTCTATTACAGGATTTATTTATATAACCAGGCCCTTGTGGTGCTGGGTGCTGTTCAAACAAAACAAACTGGGCCTTGTGATACCACAAAGGTATTTAAACACCAAACTCTCATTATGTCTAATGGGACTCAGGCACCTAAAATACCTTTGTGGCTCTGGGCCTAACTGACTGTCCCACAGTCAAGCTGTCTAAGAAGTCTTATTGAAGTTGTGAAGGGGACTCTATCTGGGTTGTTTGAGTTACTGATTAGCACTCTCGCCACTGAAACCCCCTTCCTCTCAAGTTCTTCACTTTTGCCACCACTGGTGTAGCTTCACTAGTAAACAACAGTAGAAGCAAAGGTATAGAATAGTCACTGGTATTTTAACCATATTCTTCTCTAAACTGGCTCAGAGGGGTGTTTGAGGATACCTGGATAAGACATAGACTGCTACCAGAGCTTCTTCTACAGTAGGTTTCCCATCATTGTTTGCTGATAGGAAATTTGAGGACGCAAAAGGCTAATTTGGGTGTAATGTACTGTAGGGCTGTGTGAAATTTTGCCAGCCATTTCATTTCAACACTTTTTCAACTCATTTCAAGGTTGAAAAAGCAAAATCGAAATGAAACAAAGGGCTTCAAAACAGCCTTGAAACAAAACGAGGCTAGTCGAAACATTTCAAAAGTTGAAACGTTTCAACCATGGCGCTGGGGATGGAAGTCAGTCCAGCTGGGCTGACTTCTCATCCCTGGCACTAGATCTGGTGGGGACCTGGGAATCAGCCCAGCTGGGCTGACTTCCCACTCCCAGCCCAATCTAGTACTGGGAATGGGTGGGCTGACTACGTGTCCCCCACCCAATCCAGCGCTGGGGATGGGAAGTCATCCCAGCTGGGCTGATTTCCCGTCCCCTGCCCGATCTAGCACTGGGGATGGGAAGTCAGCCCAACTGAGCTGACCTCCTGTTCCTGGCCGATCTAGTGAAACATCAAAACAGAGTCGAAACAGCCTCACTGTTTCAATGAAGCAAAACTGAACAGCTGTTTCAAATCGAAATCCAATTCGATACAAAATGCTGTTCCATCGAAACCTCGAAACTCAAGGCGAAATGGAACAATGCCATTTTGTACAGTCCTAATGTACTGAAAGGAATGTGTATGTGCAAGTGCAGATGTGTGCTATTGTCCTTTAGAGGGTGATTTACTGGAGGATAAGAGTCTACTACTGCCACTAGCTTCCTATAGCTCAGTTCTTAGAGATCTATGCTGCTGTGTTTAAGAGTGAAGATTCAAAGTCTGCTGGAGAGACCTCCAGCAGAGGTTGCTCCCTTTGCTTTACAGAGATAAATTTCAGAGTTAATTCAAATTTCTCCTCTCAGGTTCAACTAACTGAGTAAGAGCAGCCACTCTGGGATGTTCAGTTCCTTTGGCCAAGCTGGTGCAGAACTTGCTGATTTCAGTATTAAGACTTCTATGAGAACCATATTCTATGGTTCTCAAGCTGAGCTGCTTTATGAATTCTTTCTCAGCAACCTGTGGGGGGAACTTGTATCAATAAAAAACAGACATAGAATTATAGAAAGACATTGGAGGGCTGGTAGGCCTTTGGGGTGCGTCCACATGAGCCAGCACCTGAACGGGCCCCAGCAACCTTACCTGGGGTCCTGGGGGCTTCCTGGGGCTCCAGCAGCAATGATCCAGTGTGTGGAACCTGGCCAGCAGCCAAAGTGTGGTCCCGGCTGGCCAGGTTCCAGCTTCAGGTGGCACACATCGCTGCTATGTGCACCACCCTACTTTTTTCATGTGCAGGTTTTTTTGACAATGGGATCTCTTGGCATCAAAAAACCCTGCTGTGCTGCAAATTAGCAGCAAGGTGAATGCCTATATTGCTGCAAATTAGCAGCAAGGTTTGTGGCACTGCAGACCCTGCACGTACGCTCTTATCTGGCCGTGCCCTTTGTGTCCTGGCTTGGGTCCACACTGCAGAGGGATTGTGATCTGCTCACTCAAGCTTGAGCTTACACCACCTCCAAGTCAACCAACCTCAGCTAAAGTACCACCACATTTAAATTCAGGGTTCAGGGACTTGAGTTAGGGGCAACAGAGGAAATAGCTGGGTATGGCAAAGAGAGGGATTCATGATGGGTAAGCTTGCAGAAAGACAGACTAGCTCAGGAAAGGAGAGAGGTACAGAGGGAGGTGTCAGTGTAGAAAGAAATTGACTTGGTTGCTTCTCTTTACCTCCATCCCAAGAGACAGACTTCACTGAAGTCTAGAAACTGTCACACTAAAGCAAAGGTCAGGTGCTGGGAACCTTGCTTTGCACTTCAATGGAAGGATATTGGCAATGGATGATAGCGAGTCCATGGGGAGACAGGTTGAGAAAGTAAATTTGGGTTGACAGTAGCGACACTTGGGATACATGTTAAGAATCATGGAAAAGAGTCAAATGCTTCTCAGATATTCCAACATTCAAGGCTAGGGAAACAGGAAATCTGCAGATAATTAAGGCCCATAAAAGAACAACCTAATGCCCAGCTCTATATTAAGTGAAAAAGAAAAGGGGGGTAATCTTGTGGTTATTAACTGGAATTGTAATGAGAAGGCTAAAGGGAGGGCCTGGTTTGGATCTTAGTTCCACTAGTGTAAGCCTGTAATGGTAAGCTTCTCCTTGGCTCCATTCTTCCATAGATCTCAAAGCACATTACTACAGAGGGAAAAAGCCATTGTTCCTGCTTCACAGGGGAAACTGAGTCACAAAGAAAAATGCTAACTGGGCTTTGCTACTGCACAGGAATGAATATGGACCTTTGTCTCTCTTGCAGGTAAATCCTGACTAATGAGCCTGAATGCCGGGCTCTGGTCTCTAAGGTTAACTAGCAGTAATAGCATAAATGTTTAGCCTTCTCTGTCTTGCCAAGCTAACTACCTTCCTGGTTAATGAAGATGTTATTAGCTGACATTTTGAGAAGTGCTGACAGCATCTCACCTTAGCAGAGGGCAGCAGAGTGAATAGAGCACCACAATCACCTATCACAGACCAATTAGTCTAATCTTCAGTGATGGTGGGGGGATAACATCCAACCTCATTCTTCAGGATTTAGGGTGACTGGTGTTTGTAAAACCAGCTCCTCTGGAGCCTCTGTGCCTTTTTTGGTACAAAAAAGCCAGCATCTTCTGGATTTTGTGTAAGGAAGGTGGCCCTTTGGTAGGGTCTGTGGTCCCCTTCCCTTCCCCCAGTTGTGAGATGCAGAGCCTAAAGCAACCACTAGTTTTGAGATATCTAATGCCACAGGACCATCAGTAAGAGAAGATGACTGTGTGTGGCATTTGTGAGAGCACTGCAACTAGAGCTGGAAAGAAAATGAGAGTGAGTGCCAGCACGTGTGGTTTCTCTAGCCCCAAACATGTTAAGATCATTGCAACACCTAGCTCTTAGAGAAGATAAGAAGGTAGCAACATTTAAATTTGCCCACATACTGAAGGCTTGCCTGGAATTTGCACCTCTAACCACACGTATCTATACTAACAAGCTACTGCACATCTCTTTTGTCCTCCATGGAAGGCCCAGGTCTGAAGTCTGGCCCAAACCTAGATGGCTCAGCAGGGCAGTGTGATAGGCCAGTGTTTGTGACTTACAGCCTATAAGAGTGTGATATGACTAGAGTTGCATCCATCTGCCATTGGTTTCTCAGCCTGAGGCCCAGTTAAACTTTCATAGCTGGACCAACTGAGGACAGCCTTTGACGCAAGTTCAGAGGGAAGCTCAGACACGCATCTTTGAATATGCAATAGAGCATTTTAACTGTGCTGTCCTCATATAGAAAGTAGTATATAACTAAGTATCGGCTTTAACTCTTAAATGGCACAATCCTATTGAGTTTCATAGTGTTATCAGGGTGCATACACTGCTTCTCATGTTCAAAATGGACTCCTACCAAACCACAAAGACAGCACAGGCTGGTTTTGAATGGCATTTGGAAACTGTGCATGAGGCAACAGCACAGCATTGAAAACATGCCCTCCTTTTCAGCATCAGTAGAGCCATTTGAACTAGCAGCCTTCTCAGCACCAATCCAGAAACTTCCTATGGAGTTATTTGCTGCAGTGGGCCCTGTTGCTCTTTCACAGAAATGTATCAATTCCTACCCCTTACTACTCTTCCAAAGTGACAGTGCATCCCAGTTTTTCATGGCCTGGAAGTCCCAGCACAGGCAGATGGTAATCCATTGGCTTCTGTTTCACAAGTTTCTTTTAACCCATGCCTTCCATCTTGTATAGGACATCAAGCAAAAGATGCTAGGGAGAGGGGGTATGGGGAGGTATTTAAAGGTCAGTAAGCTCTGGCTTAGGTGTGCAAAACAACCACCTGTTTTGCAGTCTGAGAAATTACAGGGAGTTCATTCAACTTAAATTTCCTTGAACCTTCCAGCTTGTACTTACACAGTTTCTAAGATTTTTAAGGCCAGGAAGGGAGCATGGTGGTTATCTACTCTGACTTCCTGTGTAGACCTGGCCCCAGCCATTTGGCATGTGTCAGTTTCAGACTTGGCTTTAAAATCATGGAACATTTTCAGAGGTGTTTTTTAGTTTCCTTTTGGATTTGGAGTCTTTATAACTTGCTCCTTTCCCATTGTGACACTGCAAGGGATGCAGCAGTTGGACTTTAAGAAGAAAAAAACCAGAATCCGTGTTTTATAAATTGGCAATGCTGCTCTTGCATCACTCAGGCCAGAGAATTTCACCCACCTACATTATTTGAGCCACATTACCCAGCCCAAATTTTGAGTGAGCTGCAGTTTAATCCATTTATTCTAAGCAAGGGCAGGAGCATGACTCTACATGTTCAGAAAGTTCTGCTGATAAGCACTGAGATATGGGGCAGGCTGTCAAGGTAACTAGGTAGGTCAGCATTTAAGACTAACTTCTTTTGACAATGTCTCATCAATCTAAATAACAGATCACAATTTGCTCCCTAATTACTTCCATTAAGGATGACTGTGAATTACTAGGCCAATCAAAATGCAGTTTGGGTGTGTGTGTACGTGCACGCAGGTGCACATATACGTGTAGGGGGAAACTGCCCCTTTGTCAAGAGCAGTGTGGGTGCTAAGAAACTCAACAGACATCCAGAAGTTTGCTTTCTTAGTCTCAGAGTTCATAGAGTGTCTTATCTCTGAGCTAAAGGAGATAGCTCAACATATGACCGTGAAGCTCAGTACACATGAAGTATTGTAACCGGAGCATAGGATTGGGAGCTAGGAACTCTCTTCCTAATCTTGACTGAGTCACTGACCCTGTAGGAACACCCTACCTTTTCTATGCCTCTTTCCCCTTCTTTAGTGCACTCCTCATCACCTATTGGGAGCAGGTTGGGTTAATACTGTCAATGGAGTATAGTAACACCACGTAGTACATCTCAGAATTGTATATGCTTTAATCATCTTTAAGTTGCTTACTCCTGATCTGCATTGTGCTATTTTGTACCTGCCTTTTACAGCAGTTAAACCCAGAGATAAATGCTGTGGCAGGCTCGCTCAAGGCAGTTACAGTGCCTAAATAAACTGCTCTTTAATATGTTGGCCTCTAACAAGGGGCAAACAGCTGAGGCACTCCAAAGCAGTTAGTATGGTTAATATAACATAAATCACCTCCAGCACCTGTGCCACAAGTAGCCTGGGCAGCCTCAGTGTGTGGTGTGTGGCAGAACAAGACTAGGTAAGGAAGGGAGCAGAAAACAGGAGCAGATTTGGTAGGAGAAGGGGATCAGAGTGGCACTCTGGGAGGGTGTGGGCCTAACTTGTGCCATGCCTGCCAAAATTGTTGGCCCCCGACTGGCACAAATGGCCTTTATTATTGGCATCTATGTAAACTGCAAATAGGTGGTAGCACTATTTGCCCACTATACATGGCTGCCCACATTAGCATGTAAGGTGATACAGGCCCCACCAGCTACTTCCCAGGGGGATTGTGAGTCATAGTTAAGCAGTGTTCCTGAAAAACTATTGAAGTGCAATTGTTCTTAATAGCTAAATGACACTCATTCTTGCTCCTTCTGCTTTGCAGCCTGCTTTAGCCAAGATCCAAAAAGAAGGCCCACTTCCCACATCTGCTTCTAGCTCCACAAGTTATGACAAGGTTACCCATTATAGTTATGATTGTTGGATGATGAATTCCTTCCCACTAGTAGTTGAGCTGGGATGCCTATGTTGGTCATCCACCCAGCCGTCAGACAATACTGAGTTTCAGTCACTAGTGGCATCAGGAGGAGTTGAACCTAACTGGCTCAGGCTCTTAATCCTATTCACAATCCCTCAAACTGTGTCCTCAGCAGCAAATGCCTGACTTCTTATGAAGAAACTAAAGAATGGATATGAGATGATGAAGCAGCAGGACATGGCGTAGAGAAGTAGCAGAGAAGCGGTTAACCTTCTCCCAGTTGTGGTCTACACAAGTACCTATCTGGGGAAGGGCTGATACCTCTTTAATCCAGCAGAAATAGCCATGTTGAGTTATAACAGGTGGGAGCTAAACCTGGACTCATTCAGAGTGAAAACAAGGTACAAATCTTTCACAGGAATGGTGAACACCGTGTGTGTAGGTGTGGTGGTCCTGGGCAGTCTGATGCAAGTACTTGCTAAAATGTAATTAGTGAGGACAAGAATATGAGTATTACGGTTCCTGTTGTTCAGGGCTGATGACAGCTGGGGATTGGAATGAGACCAAGGGAAGGGAGCATGTCATCCTATATCTCTCTACTCTGGTGTCCCTATGCCTTTCTCTGAAGCATTTGCTTCTGGCCACGGTCAGAGGCAGAACTCTGGACTCAGTGGCTGTTGGTCCAATCCAGTCCAACAATTCTTAAAATATGCAATAGCTCAAGTTATCTTGGTTCTGATATGGGAATCGCAGGAAAGGCTCCTGGCCTGTGCTATGGGGAGGTTCAGATTAGGTGATCGCTGTGATCTCACCTGGCTCTAAATCTACGACCCATTCCCTCCAGCTTGTGGAGGGAGTAAAGCTGTGTGCTCAGCAATTTGCAGGGATGCTGCTTTGCCCTGCTGCTGCTGGGAGGAAATGACTTTCCTCTCTGCCTTCTAAGAGGGACGTGCATTAGGGAATGAGGAGTGGGGGGCGGGATCAGGAATTGAGCAGAGAATTTATTCTTGGGAACTTAGGCAAAGACCTGGGTTTGGGCTTTGCTTTGGCTGGGTAGAGCCCTGTTGTAGGGATGCTTTGACCTGAAAGGGGAGGAGCTTCAGTATTTCCTTGTTTTACAGTAAAGCTTATACCAAATGTCTGGGAAGTGCCCTGGGGTGCTGGGTTCCCACAGTGCATTTTTCACCCAGTGCTACAGGCTATAGAGCAAAGACTGGGCACACACCTCTGTTCTGACATGATGCTGTGGTTGTTTCCTACCCCCGTGAGAAGGGAGATGTGCTTCTAGCTGGAGGTGATGGATACAGACACAAAGACAACACTTTCCCACTCGAAAGAAGCCTTCTGCAAAAGGCAATAGGGTTAAAACAACTCTTTGCTTTCATGACCCCAGGCTGCTCCACAGTACGTTTTTGTACCTTCCGCCTGGGCGACTGGCAGGCAATTTTCAGCACAGATGCATTAATCTGCAGCTGGCTGCTATTGCTACATGGAGCTACTGGCACTTCACAGAGAACAACAGCCTAAAAAAGAACAGGGAGTGACCTAAGCACTGCCACATTCATCAGCCACTGGATTCCAGCCTCAGACAGAAGCTGTAATCTCTGACGCTTCCACCGTGGGACTATAATTAGTGCAGTGGGTGGCAGGCCATGAGTTTCACAGGTCTCATTTGCACTGGATTCTAGACTCATTCTTCACTTGCCTAATAGTGGTTCAGGGAAGAGGGCCAAGCACACAACCCGTTGCATAGAGATATATATTTTTTAACAGCTCTGTTCTTTAGGCAGATGCTGAAGTGGGCAGCAAGTGTTGCTTCCTACAGAGCTATTAAAACCTTGTAACCCTGGTTCAGTTCCACCTGATTAGATGAGTTTGGAGGAACTGATTTGCCAGGATAATTGTAGCAAAGGGATCCAGCTAACTTTCAGAACAAAATGCCACACTAAGTGCAGTCACTCCCATAGATGTCAATGAACTGAGCACAGGACAATGCAAGGAAAGTTGTTATGCAGTTCAGTCCTGAAAAGTGGCAACTTCTTGTTATGAAGCATTCTACACCAATGGACTATGGCTAAATCTGCAAACTTCCATGCTTGTTTTATCTCCTGTTTGCTCCTGATATCTCTACACAGGCAGCACCACTTGGGGTGCATCTACATGTGCAATTACTGTGCAACAATAAACTCCAGTGCATGTTGTACCTGAGTTTATTGCTCCTGGACTCCACATTTAAACATGCACCCAGAACCGCAGCACATTGAGCTGGGTCAGAGCAGCTCTGGCTGGCACGGGCCTGGAGGGTTCAGTCTGCCAGCCCAGGGCTCCTCCTATTTAGCTTAGCTTCCTGGTGGAGGGGATGCTGGCTGGGGCATGAGGGTGCTTCAGTGTGGGGTTAGTCACCAGGCAGTGCTCTCACCGAAGCACCTTCGTGCCCCAGCTAGCCCTGTCAGCATCTACAAGTGTGCTGCTGCAGAGTAAAAAAACTCTGCCATAGGATAGTACTTGTGTTTACAAGTACTAACCTACGGCAGAGTTAATCTCTCCTAATAACATGTGTAGATTCTTAGATGTTTACTGTGGAGATAATTAGACAACTCTGCAGTAAGTGTCTTATGTAGATGCATCCTTGGAGAATTGGCTGATTTCTGCTTCTTCTTCTGTTGCATCAGCCAAAATACACATTGGACTTGAGCAAACTACTTGTGAGTAAATGCTCCTGGGAAGGTATCTACACATGCAGGGACTGGGAGCAGATTTACTGCTCCTAGCAGCAAACTGCTGTCACTTCCTGCAACCCTGGAATGGTTCCCTGCTGCCAGCAGAGTGAGCTTGAGACCCCCCCTGGGGGGTTAACCCAGGGGCTGTCAGGGACTACAGTGCCAGGAGACAGCTGTCCCCTGGCTAAGGCTGGGACATTGCTCCCTGCCTCTGGAGGGCTGCCTGCTGCTGGGTTAGGGACAATGTCCCTCTGCCCTGGCAGCAGGGAGCTGCAAACCTCAGCTCCCTGATTGGGGCAGGTGACTTGGAAAGAGCTGCAGGGGAGGGGAAAGTCACAGCTCTGATCTACCCGTGGGACAACTAGCAACTGGGACCTGCCCCACCCTTGCAACTCTTTCCAAGTTCTGTGCCTCAATCGCCTGATTGAGACATGGGGCTGAAACCTGCCCCTGGCTGGGACAGTTTCCAGCCCCCACTCCAAGACTGGGGGGGCAGAGAGGCCTGTTCCCCACTCAGCTCGTGCTC
Source organism: Crocodylus porosus (assembly GCF_001723895.1). Lineage (NCBI taxonomy): Eukaryota > Metazoa > Chordata > Crocodylia > Crocodylidae > Crocodylus > Crocodylus porosus. The sequence continues at coordinate 17,731,374 of NW_017728922.1, forward strand.
ATGGAGCTGAGTGGGGAACAAGCTCCCCAGCCTGTAACCTACCCAGCTCTGCAATCATGGAGCTGAGTTGGGAACAGACTCCCCAGCCCTGCCAGCAGGGAGCTCCCAGGGCCAGCGCCAGCCCTGGGAGTGCATCTGCATGTAGATACACATGCTTACTGTGCAGTAAACTATGCTGCTTCATAGTAAAGTGTCTCATGTAGATGCACCCACTAAATTCCAATCAGTTGCACTTGTTGCACACCCTCCAAAGGCAAAGCCATTTTACAGGTGTCTGCAAGGCAGAATTTATGCTACAGAGCCTTCGCTTCTGGTGCAGGATGTGCAAGGAGGGAAGAACCTAAATGATTCTGAGAACTTGGGAGGATTGTAGAACCTGGGGAGGAGGGATTGCAGGAAATAAAAGCCTGGAGTTTCCAGTGGAGCACACTTGATATGAAATTACTGAGCCACAAGTAAACATGGGAGCTTATGATGCTGCTTTAATACTCTTTGGTTGAGCTGATAATATAACCCATGACTCATTCATTCATCATATAACCACAATCCTGAAAGACTCTAAACAAGTTTGCAGCCCCCTAGTGCTAGGCCTTTTATAAACATACACGGAATGAGAGAGCAGAGAGAATAGTTTTGCTGCAAAGACAATCTGGGCAGGCAAAAGGGAAAGGAAATAGTATCCACAGTGTACAGCAAGGAAACCAAGGCACAGGGAGTGTCCACACATGATATTAATGTGCTATAAGCTTACTGTGCAGTCTTTTACTGTGCACTTCCCTTGAGAGTGCATCTAGTGTGCGCCTGCCTGTCAGGAGCCAATTTGCTTCCAACGGCAATTTAGAGCAGGGCCACTTGTGCCCTCCTCTGCCCCACTACAGCAGCCAGGGAGAGCGCTAGCTCCCCCGGGTGCCAGCCCGAGGCTGGCGGAGACAATGGGGTCAGGCCTGGGCTCAGGAGAACAGGGGGTAGCTGTGCTGTAGAGCTGGAAAAGTGCCCCCTCCCTTGCACCTGTTTTCCAGCCTCCTGCCCTGATTGGCTGGTATGTCAGCTGGCAGCGAGACCCCAGCCAGGTGGGGCAGCTGACAGTGAACCTCAAGCTGGGCAAGGAATCCCTGCCCCTGGCTGCCAGCTGCTCCACCAGTGGGACAGCTCCCACCCAGTCCCTGGCTGAGTGGGAAAGCAAGAGCTCCCCAGTCCCAGCTCTGCTCAGCTCCTTGGTCCTGTGGGTAGCCGAGAGTCCCGCAGTGCTAGGATGGCACGGCAGAGAGGGACCCAGTCTCTGTACTGATCGGCTCTCAACACCTGCAGGGAGCTGGAAGCTGAGCAGTGCCAGGACTGGGCCTCCTGCTGGTGTGGCTGACCAGGAGCAAATTGGCTCCTGGTCAGGATCTACATGAGTTAATCTAGTACCTGTAATTACAGGTACTATCTAACTGGTTACATGGTGATGCTTTACTGTGCATCTCATGTAGACACACCCACAGGGAAGTTAAGGGATTTGTCTACAGCAGTGATTTTCAACCAGGGTGCCACAACACGTTAGCATGGTTAGGTTTGCAAATGTGGTTCAGAAGATAAACCCAGAGATTTCCAACAGAAATCCATAGAAATTTATGGTCTTTTTGAATTCTTTGCCATTGAAAAACTGCTCTATTATTTTTTTATAGCCAAAACAAGAGTGAAGACTAAGAGCTGGTATTTTCTGAGGGGAATCTTGAGTCTATTCAAAGTTGGCTCAAGCCTAAAAGGGTTGACAGCCACTGGTCTATAGTCATCCAGGAGTTTGTGGAAGAGCTGGAATTTCTGAAGCTCAATCCCGCTTTAGTCACAAGACTGGCCTTCCTCTCTGAGCCAGGGTCTCTTGAAACCCAGCCCCCTAATCTAATCTCCAGAAACAGTCCCTATGTAGCAGTATGAGGCTGGCAGTGATGAACACCATTCTGCCCACTCTGGCACTGCTTTATCTCTATCTTTCTTGACAGGTGAGGAGAGAACAAATCAATGAAAGCCCCAGGAAAGGAGAAAATGCGATAAGCAAATCCTGGTCATTTAGATGTGGGGCTCGCTTCGTTTTCATTCTATCTTCTTGAATCTGGGAGGGATTAGCACAAGGCAGATAACAGAGCTGCCAGGGAACTTCCAGCAGCCTTGCTCTGACTGGCCTTCTTTTAACTTCCAGCCAGGCAGCTTTCTGAAAAGCTGGACAGCTCTCTGCAGTGCCTCAGAATAAAAAGCTTAAGGAGAAGAATGAAAGGGAGCTGCTGGGCCAGGATTATTCAATGTGCAAAGAATGGCCTTCCTTCCCCAATGCATCTGACTAAGTCTGTACCACAGACTCCCTGGCCCTGCCAAATGGTGTCCCCATTTTACCTGGGAGCACTGCCAGGGGATTGTTATTATACAGTACTCAGAAACTGTGCCAAGCACATTGCAGAGCATATAAAGACCCAGCATGATCCTTGCCCCAAAGAGTCCCCACCCTGGCATTCAGCATGCTACAGCTGTGGAAGGGACCAGACACATAGGGCTGTGGGAGGAAGATGGCGTATGCTGTTTACTTCGTTATGTCTGGATCAGCCTGAGGGCCCATGGCTTGTGGTTTTAAAGTCCCTTGGGTACTGGGGTGTTCAGGAAGGGCTTGAATGAGGCTGTCAGAGTGCATAATGACTCAGGATAATCAGAGCATTGAGAATGCCAAGATTTGACATTAGGATTCAGGGCTTGAAAGCTCATGAGGTTGGCTTGAATCTGTTTCTTAGACTGATAACATTTGGTTTCTTGTCCTTTGTTTTCTGGTCTCTGAGCCTTCAGGGCAGGCTTGGGCCATGCATCATGCTTTTATATGCACAAAGGTGGAGTTGGGCACATGCATATTTAATGGTAGCTGAGATTTGTTTGGGGTGCATGACTCCAGGAGATGATTTAACAATCCTGTCAGCTAAGGATTTCAGGTATCACGACGCTCATGAGAAAATGGTCAGAGTTGGTCACAGCTCAGTAATAAATAACCCAACCCCTTGTGTGCCTGACACCCACCTGCCGACTTTCAGGAAGGATTCAGGCTGCACAAACAAGAGGGAATTGTGGATGTTCTGAACCATTTCCACTAGGGAATGGCTAAGGAAGGGCATGTTACCTGAGCCCATTTGGGGTTGAGAAGTAAGAGTATTGGGTTTGGGCCTGTACTAGAACCCAGGAATCATTCATTCTTCATATAACGGCAGTCCTGAAAGGCCCCAAACCAGATCCAAGCCCCCTAGTGATAGGTGCTTTACAAATTATGTAGGGAGTGAAAGAACAGAGAATGGTTCTGCCCCAAAGAAAGCTGTGCAGGCAAGATGGGAAGGAAATGGTATCTCCAGTGTACAGCAGGGAAATGGAAGCACAGAGATGTCAAGAGCCAGCTGCCACAAGGAAAGGTCTTGGCCTGACGTATGTGTTCAGTCAGGCATGCAAACATGACCCACTCAGCAAAGATGGGTTAATGCTCTACCCCTTGCAGATTGCTGGGTGAGCCAGGAAAAAGTGCATCTGCAGAGCTCAGTCCCAAATGTCTGAGCTCATTGGAGCCTCCCCCTCCCCCAGGAAAGTGCCCTAATTGGTTCCATACTTCTTCTGCATAAAGCTGATTGTTAAAGAGTTTACAGGGATTAAAGTGGCTGCCATGGTGCAAAGGATCTGTCTGCCTCTGAAAACCAGGAAGGCTCTGAGCCCACCAGCGTCTGTGCCAATTAACAGGAGCCTGGTGTCATCACATGTGAGGAGCTGCAAAGGATTGCTAGCATTTTATTTTTTACTTTTGCCTTGTCAGACACGTGGGTTAGACCCTTGCTTTTTTACTCCTTCGTCTTCTGACAGCTGCTTTGAAGAACATCAATATGGCCTTTGATGAGATGCTGAGATCTGCAAGCCTTCTGGTGGGATTGCAGCAGCTAATTGCTCAGGACAAGCTGCAGCAAAGGGTGAGGCAGAACAGAACAGTTTCAACAGCCTGAATACCCAGCCTGAAGGAGGGGGAGAGTGAGTGAAGAGAGAGGCTTTGCATAGGGTTACTGTATTTCCAGTTACAAAAAAGAGGACACCTGGTGGGGGGACACCTCACTCCCAGCCCACATCCCTGGCCCTGCCGGTGCCCCTCACTCCCGACCCTCACTCCTGACCCACAGTCCCTCAACCCCTGGGCTATGCCCACAGTCCCACAACTCCTGGGCTATGCTGGTGCGCCTCAGTCCTAACCTGCAGCCCCTCATTTCTGCTGCTGCCCCTCACTCCTGACAACTTCCGGTGGCCTGCACTCCCAGCCCACAGCCCCCCACCCCCTGAGTGCCCCTCATTGCCTACCCAAAGCCCCCCCAACCCTGCTGGTGCCCCTCACTTCTGGCCCACAGCCCTCTGATACCCCCAGCCCTGCTGAAGGGGACCCCTAGCCGCCCCTTCTCAATTGGGCTAGAACGTGATGGGATAGGGAGATCCGGGTGATGGGGATCCCCTACCCTCCATAAATGCTGACCTCGTGAAGGAACA
>NW_017728922.1:17736895-17747599 GCF_001723895.1 Crocodylus porosus
GCTGACTTCCTGCCCTTTGGGCAGGGGGCTGGACTCGATGATCTCCCGAGGTCCCTTCCAGCCCTAATGTCTATGAAATCTATGAAATATATGAAATCTACATCGGCTTTGACTTGTGTGGGTGGTGGCAGAGCCAGTCCAGCCCCAGCACAAGCTGTAGGGAGGAGGAGGGATGTCTGCAGCACTCCACATCCCAAGCTGGGGCTCCTGCACTGTGCCAGGTGGCCTGGCTATGCCTTCCCCATGGGCAGTGTCTCCTAGGTGCTCTGCTCCTACAAGCACAGGCAGCAGCCCCTGGTGTCACTAGTCTGACCACGCAGCTCCCCGCTGCCCCCAAAGGGCCCATCCTCCCCCTTCCCCTGCTGGAGGGTCAGGTGCCTCCCCCCTGCCCCTGTGCTCTGCTGCAGTCCTTGTGCCTAGACACCATTCCCCAGAGCTGGCAGGCACCCCCCCACACACACAAACACTCATCCCCTCCACCTCCCAATAGTCCCCAAGCCCTGGCCCTCCACCCCCACACTGTCCATATACTTACCTGCATCCAGCTCCCAAGGCTGCTGCCACCACCTGCCTGGCTGCATGCCGGCCATGTGTGTGTATACACAGATGCACATGATGTCTCTTGCCTCCAATCCCAGACATTTGTTCAGATTTCAAAAAATTGCCCAAACAGAGATTGGAGGACCCCAAAAGAGGATGTGCCTGGATGTATGGTAACCCTAGCTTTGCAGCCTTGTGGCACAGGGCTTAGGTTCAGATCTGGGTTTTTGCTCCATGTGTGTGTCACCTCAATCTCTTGATTTCCTCAGCTGCAGTTGGAGGTGCCCACATCAGAGGTAGTGTGAGCCATAGAAATTCAAAGCCTTGCCAGTGTAAGCCAGTTCCCACCTGACGTGCAATGGAACCAGCATGGAACACAGCTAACGCCACCGTGCGAAAGTGCGGGTCAGTCCAACTGCTCAGATGCAAGCCATCCTTCAGGCCTCCACTGGTGACAGATCCCCATGTCCAGTCTCCTGTGAAACTGGATGGATTCACTGGTGTTTTCCAGGTGTCTGCAGGGCACAACCATCAGTGAGATGGAGGTTAAAATATATCCTAACAGGAGGAAGAGTTTAGGGAGTTTAGGCACCATGGTGTGGTGTTGTTGTGTGGTGGTACAGAGTGCAAATGCTGCCTTCTCTTACACTTAGACGGGCAGAGATTTACTGACCCATCACAAGTAGGAGCTGCTGCCACCACAGCCTCCTTTCATCGCCTGACTCTGGGACCACGCAGGGAATTCTTCCCTCTCCCTCCCTGCTAGCCCATGGAGCAGGGTTAGCCGCTCGGCATTGCTCTGCGAGCCCAGGCAGATAGACTCCCAGTTTTCTTTACATTCAGGGGCATAGTAGCATTCTCAGCACATACTGCCATGAAGCAGCTGTGTAAAATTTCCAATTAAGGCACAATCCATTTAAATCACAACAACCCCACTCAGAATAACACCAGTGTGACAGGGAATGATAACAGAGCTTCCCCTGCTTCTCTAGCACCTTCCACCCCAAAACTGCACAGCACTTGCAGTTTTGGTGGGAGGAAAATTCTGCTCCCAGATCTTGGTCTCAACTCCAAAAACGGAAGGTGGGCATTACTGTCCCTAGTTTGCAGAGAAAGAAACTTGAGGCCAAGGCCCAGATTTTCAAATGAGGCCAAAGATATTGGCCGTCTCTATTTTTGGGTGGCCAAAGTGACCTATGTAATGCCAAATTTACAAAGGTATCAAGTGTCTCAAAATGCAGATAGATTCCTAGCATGATTTTAAAAGAGCCTAAGGTGTTTAAATGCCTTTGAACTCAAGAAACTGTAAGTGCAGAGATGCCTTTGAAAATCTGGCCCCTTGGCATCCCACACTTCCACATATAATCATTTGGGTGCTCAGTAACTCTGAACACCGAACCCCAGAGTACTTCAAGCTGGGTCCCCAGTATCCCAGGCACCCAGAACTCATGGTTGCTGTGGGAAATCTGACTCAAAATCGTATGCAGGGAGCTGGTGGCAGGCTCCCAAACCTCCCAATCCCTCTATGGCACCATAGCCACAGGCCTTCCAATTTGTGGCAGCGCCAGAGCAGCATGCCACTTTCCCAGGTCCCTGTGCCAGGCTGTATCAGGAAGAATGGGGGAAGCTCAGGTTGTTAGTTGTAGCATGACTGCGTTACTTATGAAGACAAATGGCCTCTACTCTTTCACAGGCTGAAAGCCAGTGAGGGTTCCTCTTGCCTTAACTCTGGAGGCAGTAGGGGTCTTTGCAGGGTGCCAGTGCGGGGGGTTGTAGCTGGTTGTTGAGGCTGATGTGTGTTGTGCTGCCTGTGCATTGGCTTGTATCTGGAATGGCCATTAATCAGAGGGTTCCGCTTTTCTGCTGCTGCTGGACAGAGACATATTACAGCTAGACAGGAGTCTGTTTAGATGCATCTGCCTTTATCACACATCCTGTCAACAACCATCATGTCAACTCAATGTGAGTTCCGGCTCAGCTACCTCAATCTTCCCCTGAGGCAGCTGGGTGGATTTCAGAAGGGGAGAATCTTCCACTTCAGAGGAATCCTGCTCTCAGTTTCTGCAGGACACAGTGGCCTCATTCTGCTCAGCAGGTTAGGAGCGTGTGTGTCCAGGTGCTGAGCAGGCTTGTGATGCTTCAGCTTGGCTGTGTGTGTCAGACTCCCCTTGTCCATCAACAAGGTCAGCTGCAGCACTGAAGTTTAGTCAGACACAGAATCATAGGAAAATAGGGCTAGAAGAGGCCTCAGGAAGTCATCTAGTCCAACCCCATGCTCACTCTGTGCTCTCCATAGGTATCTGGATCCCAGACTTTCTGAACAGATCTGAGAGCAGGACTGTGGCTGAGAGATTTATTCTGCTTGCATCCAAATTATGGAGGGACCCACATCCTCCAGAGAGGTCTGAGAGTTGGTCCCAAGCACACTGCAGAGCCGGCTGCATCTCTGTAAAAGGCAGCGGTTCCCAATCTGTGGTATGCGTACCACCAGTGGTATGCAGACAACCTGTCAGTGGTACATGTTAACGGATTTTTATAATTATATTACATGACAAAAATTTGCTGGTGGTACTTAAGGTTGAACTGAAAAATTTGCTGGTGGTACTTAAGGTTGTTTGGTTTTAAATTGATGCTGTGCAATCTGTCAGAGTTTGGGAACTGCTGGGCTATAATAAAGCTTTGGCTCATAATATTTCTGAATGCTGGGGAGGTTCTTTCTGGTGTGTAAATGCCATGGCTTAGATAACATCATAATGTAAGTGTTGGACTTTGGCACCTGGTTCGCAGAAGCACTTCATCCCCAGATCTGCAGATGGATATTAGCTTTTATGTTATTCTGGTGAGTTCAAAGGTACTTATTATTTTAATAAAATAATAATAATGACACACACAGTAGAAAAGAGCTGCTGGACTAGCACCCCAGGGAAGACATTAATGGGACCAGGGCTCTTTTCAAAAGAGCAGACGCTTGCCCAAATGGCCTTGGCCTGAATCCATCCCATGTTTCCTACCGGGGAGCACATTGTGTTCCATTTGGATTTTGCCACTTTCCAACCCAGAAAGGACTGCATTTCAACAGTGCCATATGGTTGCCGGTCATGAAGGCTTTCAGGGATTTGTTAGTCCTGAAACTGAAACACACTTGCCTTCCACAAACTATTGTTTTTTTTCATCAAAAAATGGGTGGGGGGCTGAGGGGATTGTCAACAATTTCATCCGCTCTAATTCTGGCTCTCACTGCTTCATGCACCAGATTAAGAACCAGATTTCTAGAGGTGTCTCCGTATCCCCAACTCCAGGATTTAGTCTTTAAAAATCTAGGACAGAATCCCGCCCACTCCCCTACCCTTCCTGGTGTGAAATGCAGGGAGAAGAGGAGTGTTATAGAACAAAACTAGAGTGAAAGCTGGGGGCAGGCTTCAACGCGCCTTCTCCAGGGAGCAGCAAGGAAGGAAGCTTCGCAAAAGCAGCATGCAGAGAATCTGGCAGTTCCTGCCCGAGACCCTGGGGCTAGCTGTGCCTTAGGACATAGTTTATTGGCTTCAGGCCACAAAATCATTCTTTCCTTTCCCCCCCTCCCCCTTTTTAATGTTGTCCTGCCAGCTCCCATCAGCCCAGGTTTTAAAGGAGAGACTGCAGCACGGAGGTGGGATGTGGGAGGGGCAAGAAAGAGAGAGAGAGAGACAAAGGACAAACACATGGAGAGACAGACACAGTGACAAGACAGATGGACAGACAGATTTAGGTAGGGCTGCCAAGGTTTGTTCAGCTCCATGTGTGACATCCTATGGAAAGTGTGTAACCAGCCCATTTGCATGCATGTAGATTTGCACAGAACACACTTCTGCTTGTGGTCAACCCTGCTGTTGAGGGATAGGACATGGAAAACTACATAACTTGCCTGCTGGGGTGGGGAAGCCAGTGATCCCCTCTGCTGTGCCATAGGCTGCTTTATTTGTTTGGAATTTTGTTCAGAATAGACATTTTCCTTTTCTGAAATGAGAGAATTTCTGCAACCTGTGATGTTCCATTTTTGTAAAACCCCCACCCTGCAACTAAGGAAACCATCCGGAAAGTCAGCCAGCAGGGAGGAGAGAAAGGGAGTGAAAAACAAGAATACATTCTGCACAGCCACCAGCAGGCCAAGCGCTCATGTTTAGTGTTTCCATTGGGAATGTAAGAAACACAAACAGAACTGGGGTACAACACAGAGTTGTTGCAATGAAAAAAAAAAACAGCTGATTTTTTTTGCCTTGCTCTAGTAGCTCTAGATCTAATCTCAGCCGTCGCAAACTCCCTTCTGTGTGACTTGTAACTAGTGACCTCCCATCTCAATGCCTCAGTTTCCTCCACTGTAAAACAGGCATGTGATATTAATGTGCCTGAATAAACCCCAGCACAGCTCTCACCAGAGTCAGCTGCTGCCACGTGCAATGTCTTCACATATGCCAAGGACCTCAGCAATTCAAGCCAGGGCTGCCCTGGGCGCACATGAAGATGCTGCACCTGGAAGCAGCTGACTTGGGTCAGCCCCAGGTTCTTGCTGGCAGCAACAGGCAGTGGAGGGACTGGCTGGAGTCTGAGGGTGTTACAGCGCAGGGCTAGCTGGCAGGCAGCCCCTGCACTGCAGTACCCTTGAGTCCCAGCCAGCCTCAGTCACAAAGTCTGCACGTGGATTTGAGCACACGTAAGTATTCTGCCATATGATAGTACCCAAGTATGTTCCCAAATAAGAGCACCCAAGTATACCTGGCCTTATGAGGTGCTCCCCTTTGGAAATTCTGCCCACTGAGAGACAGAAAGGCTGACAGTAGCCTAGATGAAAGCAGCAATAATGTAGTAGCAACTCCCTTTTTTTTACCAGTTAGTAGCTCTGTCAAAAAAAAAATAATTGACACACACACAGCTTGCCTGACGAAGTGGAATTTTAGCCGAACAAAGCAAAGCAAAGCAGAGATCACAACGAGGCAGGCAGGCATTAAGACAGGATGGCTGTCAATAAACAGACTGTCAAAAGGACACATTCAATCACGGGGACAAGCTCTAATGCCGACAAGAAATAAACAGTTAGATTATCATTTTAAAAAGCAACTCATTGTGGGGAAAGACACGTGAGTCCTTGCAAAAGCAGCTGTATATTGCTAGACTTGTATGCAGTCAAATGTAATATTGTTGCTGTGGCCCTATCATGTGGATCTGTGATTCAGTTCCAGCTTGTACTGGGGTGGTGTGAGGGTGCCCCTTGTCTGTACGGCTTCTGATCAGATGGCTTGAAGGCAAGACAGAATGCATCCTTTTCTTGAGGGCTGCTCAACTGCACATGAAGACATATTCACTGAGAGCCTTATTTACAGCGGATTATACCCTGACTGTCCTGTTATTGGAGTAAAATTCCTGGCAACAGCTGCTTGGTCCTAGGGCTGGATTGGGGAAAATTCTGGTTTCCTTTATGAAGCAGGACCAAAAGGGGAACTACTTAAATGAATCCTTCATTACATGTCAGTAGGGCTATAGAGTGAAACAGAGCACTATGGACAATGAGCAAAGGTCCATGTGTGTGTCACTTGGCTTGACCCTGTTTGTGTGATGGCCAGGATGCTCCTAGAATGTTAAATGTTTCCGTGCCTTGAGGGTTGAACTGTGCTCTGGACAAGGACAGACATCAATAGTGGTGTTTGCCCTACAGAATCCAGCGGAGAGGAGCCTGTGTACAGTCTTTGCAATTGGGCTCTTCAGGCCATTGATGTGGGTTCTCCCCCTGTGACACAGATGAGCAGCGGTCTTGAGGCAAAGGCATGGTTCTTGGTGTTAAAACCTATGCATGACTCCAATCAAAAGGAGAATCACCTTCCTGTCTCAGAGACTGGAAAATACTTAATGAAGGAATTAATCAACATGTCTAGCAGGGGAGAAGCAAGCTATAATTACCAGCTCTTTTTAAAGGGTTAGGCAGAGTCATACATTTCAAGGGAGCTTGGGATCCTCTTTGATATGAAAATTTCCTCCTTGATGTAAGATGCAAACTCTGTGTCAAAGGGGCTGAGAAGAAAAATTGGGACACAGAGAACCTAGAAGACAAACAAGGGAAACAATGACAGAGGGAAGGAGGTCTGCTCATTGTTGGGAAGGACTGGAGCCAGCCACCTTCCTCTACAGACATATATCATGTCCCTCTGTATGTTCCCTTTAACAAAAAGAAAGCAGTAATATATAGTGGTTGAAGCAGGGGTCTGCAACTCCAGCCTGTCAGGTTCTTTTCCCACATGTACTGTCTGGTCCCTTGAGTGATCTGAGAGAGGTCACTCAAGGTCTCAGATCCTCAGTGCATCAGTTCCCCATCTTTACCAAGAGAAAGAGAAATGTTTGCCTACCTTGCAGTGTTGTAGACCCTAAAATAATGGACATAGAGCCTTGGTATCTTCAGAGGAAATACCCAATGCAAGGGCAACGTAATAATAATGACAATGATCTCATGATCCCAAGAGGAAGAATATGCAGATATACAATCCATGCACAGGGATCACTTAATCAACCCCTGGAACATGCCAGCTGTCTAACAGCAAGCCGCACTGCACACATTTACTTCTTTTCATTACAAGGGAAAATACTTTATTTTGATCTTGACTTATAACACGTTGTATTATCTTATTATTTATGATATCAAATAGCACCTATTTTTGAAAAAATAGCAGGAGACTGGAAGAACACACTTGCCCACAAATTCGGCCTGGATGCCAGCATTTGTTCTTGAGCTACAGAAATATCCTCACTAGGTTCAGGGATCAGCGTCTCCATGAACATCAGCCTCTGAAAGATACGGTGGCAAAATCGGCTAGGTTAGGTGACAAGGACAAGAAGCTGGGAATGCTTGTATTAGGCACCCTCCCTTTATGCAGAACAAGAGCCTGCTCCTTCTTGTTCATATTCAAGCCTCCCATCCCCAAAATATCCAAGGTCCAAGGCCTCCCCATGGCTGACCATGAGTTTTAAAGTGAACCTCCAGGCATTCAGTTGGCTCCAGCACCTATAGTCAAGGCTTCATTTCATGACTCCATTCAAGTTCCTAGTCCTGTAGGATCCTAGGTGCCTTGGCCAGGACCTCCCCTCCTAGGAGATGAACCCCACTCCCTGGCACTGAGAAAAACAGCTCTCCTGTACAGCAAAAGGAATCAGCTGAGCCAAACTGATTGCTGTCAGTAACACTCGGCATTCAGCTAATGCCCTTAACTAGGCATCTCAAAAGCTTTTGAAACATAGGGTGCCTATACATGAGCAGCGAGATTGCTCCAATGTGCTGTAATTACAGCGTGTCAGAGCAGACTTGATTAACAAAGTCTCCCAGAGCATGGTAGTTACTGTGCTCCAGTAGACTCCAGCGTCTTGTATATCAGTGTTCCCATGCTGAAAAATGGTGGTGGGAGTACTTTAATGAAAACTCATTTGATGAGCTCTAGTTAAAGCAACCCTGCTTCCATTTTTAAGTGTGGGGATGCTGATACATGAGATGCTCCAAGTGCTTTAATTAAAGCAGCTCTCAGAGCCATTTTAATTAAAGTGCCCCCACCCCCCTCCCAGAACATGTGTATAATTGCCCATAAAGACCGAGATGGGATGTGATTGCTTTCCATAAATACATCACAGAGGTTTACACTATGGAGGGCAAAATAACTGCTTAAGGAAAAGGACAATTTTGGCACATGACCAACAGGGATAAAATGGTCATAAATAAAATCAATCTCAGTATTAGAAATGTGCCTGACCATCTGAGGACTGAAGTCCTGGAACAGTCTCCCAGTAGTATGAGGAGTGGGGGCCTGAATGGCTTTAAGATGGAGCTAAACAAGGTCCTTTGCAGTCGTGTATTCTTAAGAGGCTGTCACCATCTTTGATATAGATGGGGAGACAGTGTTGGGTTCATACCACCAACCTCCCCTACTGCCTCCACAGTATGTGTAATCCTGGATTCCAAGGGGAGTGAGGAAAAATTGAAACATGCAGATAGAGACTAAGTGTAGCCTACTCTGTGGTCTACACAAAGCCTGCAGACATGCAGACACCTGCAGTACAGACAGGCATACTGAGATGCAGACTGCACTTCGCTTTTAACCACCAGCACTAAAGCCTTGTCCAAGGCTAGGTTGTAAGTCCTGCTCTGTGACCTGTGACAGCTTTCAGTGCCGAACTTGTTAAAAGTCTCTCAGTGCAGCATTATGTGGTGTGGGAATAAAAAAGGCACAACCTTTGTGAGCAGGGGTTTGTCCCATACACTTCATCTGCCTCTAGGTGCTGACAGGGGCATTGCAGTAATGTCAACAGCTGCAACAGACGATAGACCTGAGCTGAATTCATGCCTTGGCAGCAGCTTGAATGGAAACTTCAGACAGAAGTGAGGAGCCTGCCAACACACATGTGCTTGCACTTACAGACTTGGTGGCAAGGAAACCTTTGAGGTAGGAGCCCAGGAAGGATGGAAGACATATAAAAAACTAGAACTCTTGGTTCCAAAATGATACTTTTTATGAGACCAACTGGGAAATCACTTTTCTTGAGATTTCCCAGTTGGTCTAATAAAAGGTATCATTTTGGAACCAAGAGTTCTAGTTTTTTTGTATGTCTTCTTGTCTCAGACCAACATGGCTACCAAGTACACCCCAGGAAGGACAGATGAATTCTTCCACGAAATTGAAATAGCCGATTGTCCTGCATTTTCCAGGCCAGCCCTGGAATTCTCTGAATTCAGGTACTTCAAGGGCTTCTGTTCCTGAAGAGTCTGGACACTTTCAGAGCTAACAGATTCATCCTCATAACACTCTGTAAGACAAACAAGGATTATTCTCCCCATGTTGTAGGTGAAGAAATGGAGACCTGAGAGGGTTACTGACCTGATGCCTGTAGGTAAACCTAGCATTAACATTCATTTTCCTGAGGGCTTGTCTGTACTATGGAACTGCTATTGACATAGCTGTGTTGGCACAGCCCCCTACTAGAGACAAAGTGAATGGTGGCTGTGACAGGCCCACACATGATGCAGCCATCAATGGCTTGTAAGCGTGCCCTGCTCATCTAGTCACACCTTGCCTTGCCTTTCTTTCCCTCCATGACTTTGTTGTTTCTTCCGACTAAATCTTCTCTTGTAAAGAGGTGGCATCAATGGTTCTCCAGTGGCGGTTGTGTCAGTGGTTCTCTTGGTGCAGTTGTGTCAGTGCAGCTTCTGTGGGGCTCCTCCTCCCATTCACTCCACCCCTTTCCACTCAGATGTTATTGCCTCATCTGGGTAATGAATTGGGTGGCTACGAGGTCCTTTCTTCCTCTCTAGGTACGTTGAGAGGGTCAGCTCTACATGTGCCGTGCGTGTGTCTCTATTGCAGAGGAGGGATCACATAGGGAAAACGGGTGGAGGTATAGCTGTATGTGTAAAGGAGCAGTACACCACCTTGGAAGCTGAAATTGGTACTAAGGAAGGGTGATTTCATAGATTTCATAGACATTAGGGCTGGAAGGGACCTCAAAAGATCATCGAGTGCAGCCCCCTGCCCAAGGGGCAGGAAGTCAGCTGGGGTTATAGGATTCCAGCAAGATAAGCATCCAAATTTCTCTTGAAGGTTTTCAATGTAGGTGTTTGAACCACCTCCGCTGGCAGACTGTTCCAGACCTTGGGGGCTCAGACAGTAAAAAATTCTTCATTATATCCAGCCTGAAATGGTCTTGCAGTAGTTTATAACCGTTCGACCTCGTCATCACTTGGGGCACTCTGGTGAACAAACGTTCTCCCAGATACTGTTAGCAACCCCTGATTAACTTGTAGGTGGCCATCAGATCACCCCTGAGCCTGTGCTTTCCCAGGCTAAAGAGACCCATAGCTCTCAGCCTGTCATCATAAAGTCTGTTTTCCTGACCTCTGATCACGCACGTGGCTCTCCTCTGGACTCTCTCAAGCTTCTCCACATCCTTTTTGAATTGTGGGGCCCAAGATTGGATGCATTACTCCAGCTGCAGCCTCACCAAGACTGAGTACAAGGGGAGAATGACGTCCCAGGATTTGCTTGAGAAGCATGTATGGATGCAAGCCAGCAGTGTTTTGCTTGCTTTACTAGCCACAGCATCGCATTGCAGGCTCATGTTCATCTTGTGGTCAATGATGACCCCCAAGTCTCTTTCTTCCAT
>NW_017728922.1:17749189-17753672 GCF_001723895.1 Crocodylus porosus
ATACTCAAAGCTAGTTGGAGTTCAGTTGCAGCCTTGGCTTTCCTGGTTTGCTCCCTGCAGGACTGGACCAGTACAGAATAATCCTTCTTGGAGGTGAATCCTGCTCTCCATCCTTTGTAGGCCTTTCTTTTTATCCTCAGGAGGTCTGCTAGATCCCTGGAGAGCCAGGGGGGCTGCTGTGCCCTCTTGCTGTCTTTCCTTCGAGATGGAATAGACTTAGCTTGTGCACTGAGGATCACTCCTTTGAGGAGCAAGCACTCTTCCTGAATTCCCCTCCCCCTGGGAGTATTAGTCAGTGTTGCTGACTGACTTGCCAGCTTTATGGCAGATGGTGAAGGTGATCAGCTCATGGTTGCTGTCACCCAGGTTCCCACTGATCGCTAGGTGGCTGATTAGGTCAGTGCCAGTAGCCAGTACCAGGTCAAGCAGCACTTTACTTCTTCTTGGCCCATAGACTTCTTGAGTCAGGTAGAGGTCATCCACACATGATAGGAAGCTTTGCAACTGCTTGGCTTTTGTTGAGTGATCCTCCCATGAGATGTCTGGGTAGTTGAAGTCACCCATGACAACCATGGTTCTGGAGCATGCAGCCTCAGCCAGTTCCTGGGCGAACTCCTGGTCAAGCTCTTGGCTTTGGATGGGAGGTCTGTAGTAGATTCCTACCATTGTGTCCCCTGTGCTGTGTTCCCCATGGATTTTAACCCAGAGGGTCTCCAGTTGCCCACCTTGGTCACCAAGATCAGCTTGCAGGGACATGTAGCTTTCCTTAACATAGAGAGCTACACCCCCACCCCTTTTATCTACTCCATCTCTCCTGTACAAGGTATAGATGTCTATACCCATGGTCCAGTCATGGGTGGAGTCCTACCAGGTTTCTGTTATCCCTATGACATCATAATTATTTGTTTTAAGTAGGAGGACTGGTTCCTCCTGCTTATTCCCCAAGCTCCTGGCACTTGTGTACAGGCAGGCAAGTGTCGCAGATCTTCTGAAACAGAAAAAGGAGGCTTACCAATGATGGAAGCTAGGAAGAGGCCCCAAGGAGAACTACATAAGATTGGCCCATATGTGTAGGGGGCAGATTAGAAAAGTAAAGACAGTGACCGAATTCAGGTTAGCAACCGAAATCAAGGACAATAAGAAGTCCTTCTATAGGTATGTAGGTAACAGGAGGAAAACCAGTGGAATTATGGGACCACTGCTCAACACATCTGGATATATAATCACTGACACCAAGAAGAAAACTGAACTCCTGAACAAGTAATTCGCATCTGTATTCCACCAGTCTAAGAATGATAGCCTGCTGAATGCAAATATGACACAGAATAGTCACAGTAGGGATGATCACCGACCAACAGTCAGTATAGAGCTGGTGAAAGAACAGCTAGAGAGGCTGGATATCTATAAGGCAGCACGACCGGATGAACTCCATCTGAGAGTGCTGAATGAACTAGCCAAAGTCATTGCAGGACCACTGGTGAACCTCTTTGAGAATACGTGGCACTCAGGAGAGGTCCCAGAAGACTGGAAGAGGGCCAATGTTGTGCCCATCTTCAAGAAGGGAAAGAGTGAGGACCCAGGAAACTATAGATTGATCAGCCTGACCTCAATCCCAGGAAAAATCCTCAAAAAAATTCTCAAAGAGTCCATATGTGATAAGCTAGTAGAAGGTAAAATTCTGAATGACAGCCAGCACGGTTTTGTCACAGATAGGTCATGTCTGACTAACTTCATCTCCATCTATGACTAGGTTACTCACCACCTGGATAAGGAAGATGGGGTCGACATCATTTTCTTGGATAATTTGGAAAGCCTTTGACTTGGTGTCTCATGAGGCTCTCGAGGTAAAACTAGGGGACTATGGGCTCAACAATTCAACGGTCAAATGGGTAGGAAACTGGCTGTGGCGTCAGACCCAGGGAGTACTAATAGGCAGATTTGTACTCCCACCTGGCAGCAGGTAGCTAGTGGAGTCCCCCAGGGTTTGGTACTTGGACCAGTGCTTTTCAATATCTTTATCAGTTATCTGGATGTAGGGGTGAAAAGCACACTGGCAAAATTCACCAATGACACTAAGCTGTGGCAAAGTGTGGCTATGCATCAGGGCAGTCTGACAATCCAGGAGGACCTAAACAGATTAGTTAGATGGGTGGACCAGAGCCAGATGCCGTTCAACACTTAGAAGTATAAAGTGCTCCATCTGCGGAGGAAAAAATTGGCAACAAACTTACAGGCTCAGTGGTGCTATGATAGCTAGCACCATGTCCAAAAGGGATCTGGGGCTCATAACTGACCATAAAGTGAATATGACTTACCAGTGTGATGCTACCGATAGCAGAACAAATAATACACTGGCATGCATCAACCAATGCACTGCAAGCAAAACTAAAGAAGTTATACTCACGCTCTACTCAGCTTCGGTGAGTAGAGCAGGAGAAGACTTCAAGGGGATTTGGTGTCAGCTTACAAATATATCAGGGGTGAGCATCAGGGGCTAGGCAAACAACTATTCACTAAAGCGCCCCAGAGGAAAAGCAGGAGCAACAGTCATAAACTCCTAGAAAAAAGTTTCAGACTGGATGTAAGGAAAAACTTCTTCGTGGTTTATATGATCAGACTCTGGAATAGACTTCCACCAGGGGTGGTGCAGGTCCCTACCCTGGAGATCTTCAGAAGGAGTCTGGATGCACACCTTGTTGAGGTTATTTGACCCCAGCAGTCTTACCTGCCCAGACCAGGGGGGCTGGACCCAATGATCTTACAAGGTCCCTTCCAGCCCTAAACTTCTGTGAATCTATGAATTAAAACAAAACAGGTGACATAACAGAAATAGCTCACACCTGTCAGACTGGTGGGGCAATGATGCCTTGACCTGTAGTGCTGCTCCTTTCCTGGGGTGTGGATTTAGTTTGGTGCCTGGGGCACCACTTCTGACCCTCCGGATCAGGGTTCCTATGCCTTCTATGCTCCCCTCATGGGCTTCTCCTGCTTATGTTCCCAGGAGGGTATGTTGCAGCCCTGGGTCATCCCATTTGGATTTTGAATGGGGCTTGGTCTCTGGCTCGCCCCTGCTAGCCCGCAGGTTTTCCCTTCAGTCCCACTGCTTTGGGGAGCTGCCTCACTGCAGCTCCTCTGGCTGTTCTGGCCAGGTCCTTTGAGCTCTCTTCTCCCTTTCCCATGTGACCTGTTCAGTCACCGTACCCTTGGGACAAGAGTTCCTATGGTCCCCAGTTTTGGGTCCATCTTGGCTCCTACAGTGGGGAGAACATCCAGCTCCTTTCCAAGCGCTCTGACATTGGGGAAGATGCGCAGCTCCACTTCCTGACTTCCGGCATGCTCCCTGCCTCTTCCTTCTGGCCCAGGCTCTAGGTTATGTCTGCCAAGTCCTGAGCCAAGCAGTGCTTCTATTTCAGCCAGCACAGCAATGATTGGCCAGATTATGGCTTGGCCACCTTGGCTCAGGCTGATTGGCCATGTTTATGCGTGGCCCTCTGGCAGGGGCATGGGCTCCCTCCAGCCCCTGGATCCATGCCGACCACCTGCATCTTGGTGAGTTGGCAGTATGGGGGTGGTCCTGTCACAGTGGCCAAAGGGATTTTTCTGCTGGCATAGACATATCACTACCCTGACGGACACAGGCCTTCTTCTGTCAGCATAACTGAGTTCAGGGTTTGCCTTTATAGCTATGTTTGCCAAATGACATACGTGATACAGCTGTGCTAGCAAACCTTTGTAGTGTAGAGCAGGCCTGAGTCCCAGTCCAAGACTGTGCTTTCTCTTTGTGTTCCTTGTTGAGACTGGACATTGTGCAAGTTTCCAGGAGTGCTGCTACATGGGCAGGTGGTCATGGAATCATAATCAGCATGGTACTAACAGTGGTTTAAGAATATGTGTGGATAGAAAACCAGCTGGATCATCAGACTTAGAGGGTAGTAGTTAGTGGGTTGATACCTAGTTGGCAGCTGGTATCAAATGAAGCGCCCCAGGGGTTGATCCTGGGGCCAGTTTTGTTCAATATTTTCATAAATGACCTGGAAATTAGAATGGAGTGCACCCTAGGCAAGTTTGCAGGTAACACGAAGCTGGGGGGAGTAGTAGATACACTGAAGGGTAGGGCTAGGATTCAGAGAATCCTTGAAAAATTGGAGGACTGGACAAACTGAAATATCATAAGGTTCAATAAAGAGAAGTGCAAAGTCCTGCACTTAGGATGGAACAACCCCATGAACCAGTACAGGCTGGGGGCCAACTGGCTGAGCAGCAGCTATGCAGAAAAGGGGTTACAGTGGACAATAAACTGAATATGAGCCAACAGTGTGCCCTCATTGCCAGAAGGCTAGTAGCATACTGGGCTGCATTTGTAAGAGCATTGCTAGCAGATTGAGGGAAGTGATTCCTTCAAGAGTAAATTGGATGCTTATCTTGCTGGGATCCTATGACCCCAGCTGACTTCCTGCCCTTTGGGCAGGGGGCTGGACTCGAT
>NW_017728922.1:17753683-17782465 GCF_001723895.1 Crocodylus porosus
GACTTCCTGCCCTTTGGGCAGGGGGCTGGACTCGATGATCTCCCGAGGTCCCTTCCAGCCCTGATGTCTATGATGTCTATGACATCTATGATTATTCCCCTGTATTCAGCACTGCTAAGGCTACATCTGGAGTTGTGTCCAGTTTGGGGCCCCACACTACAAAAGGATGTGGACAAACTGGAGAGAGTCCAGAAGAGGCCAGTGAAAATGGTTAGGGGGCTGAGGCACATGATTTCTGAGGAGATGCTAAGGAAAGTGGGCTTATTTAGTCTAGAGAAGAGAAGACTGAGAGAGGACTTAATAGCAGCCTTCAACTACCTGAAGCGGGGTTCGAAAGAGGATGGAGCTAGACTGTACTTAGTGGGGGCAGATAGTCTCAAGTTGCAGCAAAGGAAGTTTAGGTTAGATACTACGAAAAATTTTCTCACTGGGGGGTAATAAAACACTAGAACAGATTACCCAGAGAGGTGGTGGAATCTCCATTCTTGGAAGTTTTTAAGACCCAGCCTGACAAAGCTTTGGCTGGGATGATCTAGTTCAGCATGTTCCTTCTTTGAGCAGCTAGGTTGGACTAGTTGACTTCCTAAAGTCCCTTCCAACCCTAATTTTCTATGATTCTAACTGGGACAGTAGCAGGGAACTGCAAGTTCAGCATTATGACAGTAAGGGTGAGTGATGAGAAAGATATTTGGAGCATATCAACATGCACATGTAATAAAAGCCAATTAGATGCATGTGACAGATTGTAAACTTCTCTTGTGTTGTTTAAAAAACCATGTTTTCAGCTTGTCTGCTGCAATAGATCTCCTCAATAACACAGTTTTACTCTGGTTGAGAAATTACAGGCATCCCGCCCACACTATGCAAAGCCTGACATTTTAAATCACATCATCTTTTCTTTCATTTTTTAAGGAATATAAAAAAACCTCATACCTCAACATGACTTATCATTTGCAAATGGAGCCAGATGTGATTCTATCTGCTGCTTCTGGAACTGATCAAATGGCATTATGCCTTATAAATAGCATGCTTGGCTTTGCTATTACAGCTGTGTAGAAACAGGCTGAGTGACTGTCTTACTGTAGATTCTAAGTTAATAGTAAGTTTAGCAAACCTGCCACTGAAAAGGATTTTGACATTATAGTTTGCATTATACCTGAATGCAAAGAATGGTATTGGTCTAATGGGCATATCTACATGAGATGCTGAATGCACAGTAGACTGATTGCCTGCTCATTACAGTTTCACGGTAAAAACTATGCTATTAGGCTAATACACAGTCTACTGTGAATTAATCATCACAAAAAGGCATGCAATTGCACTAATGTGCAGTAAGGCAGCCTACTGCATGTTTATTTCATATTTCCTTTTGCAAGTCCTAAATTTAATGTGCAGTGGGCACTGCACATTAATGAACATGTAGACATGCCCTATGAGATGAAAACAAGGACTGGTTGGAATGGAAGCTTATTTCTTTCTATAAAACATAAGCCCCATTGATTATAATTCCATACCTTATTATATGGCATGAAAGGGTAAAGGGTATAGACCTGCTTCTGAGCATATCATGATTTTCCATGGCCATGAAGTGAGGTTAATGAATGCATAGTTCCTGA
The DNA here is from genome assembly GCF_001723895.1 of Crocodylus porosus. Lineage (NCBI taxonomy): Eukaryota > Metazoa > Chordata > Crocodylia > Crocodylidae > Crocodylus > Crocodylus porosus. The sequence continues at coordinate 17,755,300 of NW_017728922.1, forward strand.
CTTATCTGGGTTGGATTTTCTTCAGGGTGCAAATCAGAATAGCTTTCTCTAGCCCATTTGTATCTGAACTTACAAGCACAGCACTGAGGTGATTTAACTATGTAGGCAGAAACAAACCCTTCTTTGCTGGGTATGATGCTACATCTCCTTAGGCCACATTTCAGTCCGAGCTGTAATGAAAAGTTTTACTGAGCTGTCAATTAAGCATGTGATGCATTTTTACCAATAGAGTTATCCTGGTATATGCCTTAGTATGGATGCCAGTGTGTCAGTGTTCCCATTTAGGGATAAGTATAGTGGTTGTGACAGATTAGGATATGCCTGTACACCTGTATTCCAGAGAGCTTTGCAGAGAGCTTTTGCAAGGATTTGGAGGTAAAGGGCATGGCCAAGTACACCAGTTCAGAGCAAGTACCCTGTATGGATAGAGCAGCATGGAGGAAAGCAGAGACATTTGGGAGGAGCTGACAAGCAGGGCCAGGGTGACACTGAAGGAGGTGTGGGGAAGAGTTAGAATCATAGAAAATTAGGGTTGGAAGGGACCTCAGGATCACCTAGTCCAACCCCCTGCTCAGAGTAGAACCACCCCCAGCTAGCTCATCCCAGCCAAAGCTTTGTCTAGCCAGGTCTTAAAAACCTCCTAGGATAGAGATTCCACCACCTCTCTAGGTAACCTCTTCCTGTGCTTTACTACCCTCCTAGTGAGAAATTTCTTCCTAATATCTAACCTAAACTTCCTTTGCTGCAACTTGAGACCACTGCTCATTGTTCTGTCATCTGCCACCACTGAGAACAGTCTAGCTCAGGGGCAGGCAAAATACAGCCCATGGACCAGATTTGGCCCACCAGGCCATTCTGTCTGGCCTGCAGAGCCCCTAAAAATTTAGAAAATAAATATTTATCTGCTCCTGGCTGCCTGTAAAAGACGACCAGATCCAGGGGCAGTAGGACCCAGGGGAAGCCGGCAGGACCCAGGAGTAAGGCTGGCCCTGCCCTGCCCCACCCCTGCTCCCTCCACCCTCCAACCAGAAGCCTTTGCCTGCCACCACTTTCACTGCTTCCTTGCAGCCCACTGGCCACTCCAGCACCATGTGGCCCCCAGCTGCATCACTGGACCACCCCAGTACCCCAGGACCAGGAGCAGAAGGCAGGGGTGGGTGGGAGAATGTGTGTGTATGTGATGGTGCAATGAGGGAGTGGGGGAGAGAGAGAGAGTGATGAGGGAGGGAGAGAGAGAGTGTGTGTATAATGAGGGAGGCAGAGAGAAAAAGAGAGAGCGAGCGTGTGTAAGTGCGTGTGTATGCAGTGAGGGAGGCACAGAGAGAGAGTGTGTGTGTGCAGTGAGGGAGGGAGAGAGAGACTGTGTGTATGTGTGTGTGTGTTCATAAGGTGAATCCCATATGCACACCCCACCATACACATGCACCCACGCCCCCCACACTGCCATACACGCAGACCCCCACAAGCACACCACCTCACACACCCCAGCCTCCCTCCCCCCTCATACAGCCATGCACAAACCCCATACCCACCCATGCCCCACATATCCACACACAAACCTTCCCTCACCCCCCACACCTATCCACCCGCACAAGCACACCCACATCCCACATACCCACATACCCGCAGCCTCCCACAAGCCTATACCCACCCCCTCATTCCCTCCATTCTCCCCACGCCCCACAATATACAAGACTAAGACTTCATTTTAAGCTATTGTGCAATGACCTCTATGTACACTACACAAATACATGTAAAACAGGACAAAAATATTTTTTTAAATCAAATTAATTAATGTTGTAGATGTTCAATTTTTAGAATATAATTTGGTATTTTTCTGGTTCCAACATGACAAAACCCCTTGCTGAAAGGAGTACTTCCACGGGCAAAAGGAGGGACTTCTGGTGGCAAAGGTTAGGAGTTAGGGGGTGGGACTTCTGATCCCAAGATAGCGACCAGGGCACAGGACACCTGTGGAGGGGTGGGACTATGCAGCCCTTGACAGCTTGCTAAAACTCATTAAGCAGCCATCAGCCTGAAATAATTGCCCTCCCATAGTGTAGCTCCATCCTTTTTTGAATCCCACTTCAGATAGTTGAAGGCTGCTATTAAATCCCCTCAGTCTTCTCTTCTCTAGACTAAATAAGCCCACTTCCCTCAGCTTCTCCTCACAAGTCATGTCCCCCAGCCCCTGAACCATTTTCATTGTCCTCCGCTGGACTCTTTCCAATTTATCCAAATCCTTTCATAGTTTCATAGTTTGTAGGGTCGGAAGGGACCTGAGCAGATCATCGAGTCTGACACCCTGCCATGGCAGGAAAGAGTACTGGGGTCAAACGACCCCAGCAAGATGTTCATCCAGCCTCCTTTTAAAGACCCCCAGGGTAGGAGCCAGCACCACTTTGCTTGGAAGTTGGTTCCAGATCCTAGCCACCCTGACTGTGAAGTCGCTCCTCCTGATGTCTAGCCTAAATCTACCCTCTGCCAGCTTGTGACCGTTATTCCTGGTCACTCCTGGCAGTGCTCGGGGGAACAGGGACTTCCCCAATGCCTGCTGGTCCCCTCTGACTAGTTTGTAACAGGCCACTAGATTCCCCCTCAGCCTTCTCTTGTGGAGGCTGAACAGTTTCAGGTCCCGTAGCTTCTCCTCGTAGGGCCTGCCCTGCTGCCTCTGATCACACCTTCTGTAGTGGGGGGGGCCCAAAACTGAACACAGGACTCCAGATGTAGCCTCACCAGTGCTGAATAGAGGCTGGCAACACACCTACCAATGCAGTCCAATATGTTGTTAGCCTTCTTGGCAACAAGGGCACACTGTTGGCTTATGTTCAGCTTATTGTCCACTGTAATGCCCAGGTCCCTTTCTACAGAGCTGCTGCCCGGCAAGTCAGTCCCCAGGCTATACTAGTGCATGGGATTGTTCCATCCTAAGTGCAGGACTTTGCATTTGTCCTTGTTGAACCTCATGAGATTTCTTTTGGCCCGGTCCTCCAATTTGCCTAGGTCACTCAGAAACTTAGCCCTACCCTCCAGCATATATATCTATTGCTGCCCCCAGCTTAGTGTCATTTGCAGACTTACTGAGGGTGCGCTCTATGCCATCTTCCATGTCATTGATGAAGACATTGAACAAAACCGGCCCTGGGACCAAGCCCTGGAGTACTCCACTTGATACTTGTTACCAACTAGACATTGAGCCATTGATTACTGTCCTCTGAGCCTGATGCTCTAGTCTGTTTTCTATCCACCTTACAGTCCATTCATCCAACCCATACTTCCTCAGCTTGCTTGCAAGAATGCTATGAGAGACTGTATCAAAAGCCTTACTAAAGTCAAGGTATATTGCATCCACTGCTTTCTCCACAGAGCCAGTCATCTCATCATACATGGCAATCAGGTTGGTCAAGTATGACTTCCCTTGGTGAATCCATGCTGACTGTTCCTAATCACCTTCTCCTCCTCCAAGTGCCTAGAAGTGGATTCCTTGAGGATCTGCTCCATGATTTTGCTGGGCACTGAGGTGAGGCTGTCTGGTCTGTATTCCCTGGATCTTCCCTTTTCCCTTTCGTAAATATGGGCACAGTTTGCCCTTTTCCAATCATCCGAGACCGCTCCTAATTGCCATGAGTTTTCAAAAATGATGACCAGTGGCTCTGCAATAACATCAGCCAACTCCCTTAGCACCCTGGGGTGCATCCCTTCTGGCCTCATGGACTTGTACATGTCCAGCTTTTCTATATAATCCCTAACCTGTTCTTTCACCACAGTTGGCCGCTTACCTCCTACCCAAACTGTGTTCCCAGTGCAGTCGTTTGGGAACTGACCTTGCCTGTGAAGACTGAGGTGAAAAAGACATTGAGTACTTCTGCCTTTTCTGCATCCTCTGTCACTAGGTTGCTTCCCCTGTTCAGTAAGGGAGGGGGAGGCCAGGAGCTGGAATGAGGCTTTCTCCTCTTCGTGTCAGAATGAATTGTGTTCCAGGGACCTGCAGCAGGTGCTCTAAATTCCTGCCTCTACCAAGCTTTCTAGGAGGGGGAGCTCACAGGCCTCTCTGGAGGCCTTTTTACTTGATGTTACACGTACAGTGCTAGTTGTAGCTAGGGTGGCCACCTTTTCAAAATTGAAAGGCGGGACACAAACCCTCCCCTCCCCCTCTCCTCCTGGAGGTCCAGCCAGAGCAGAGCTGAGTAGAGCTCATGGTGGGCAGGGGAGGATGCCCATTGTGGGCTTGGGGCTCCAGGACTCAATGTTTCCATTTGGGGACTGTTCTGCCCAATTAGGGATGGCTGGTCACCCTAGTTGCAGCCCAGTTTTACCTTTCCTTGGCTTGAATGGAACACACTGCCCAGCCCTTACAGTTTCTCTTGGGATTCAAGTTAAATAGAAGCATTTTTCTACTCAGATTCCTTCCCACTCACCTCCAAGTCCCACCAGTGCCAACCCTTAGGACCTCCCCTTGCAGCATGATCTTAGTCTTGTCTGGGGTTACCATATTTCCAGTTCCAAAAAAAAGGACGCCTGTGCAGGGAGGGGCTGGGAAGTAATTGTGGGGGGTGGGGGAGGCGTTTCTAACCGTTACAGTAAATAACAAATGTGCCTTCCACTCCACTGCCATTGCCTCCAGTGGGGCCTCAACCCCTCCCCCCAGTCCGTCCCCTGTGTCTCCACCATCATGGGGGTGCTCTGCCATGCCACCACCTCCTCTTCGAACGCATCTTCACACTCTGATTGGCTGACAACAGCGCAAATAAAGTGCTGTGGACAGACAGACAGACAAATTAAGGCTTTTATAATATAAGAATTATTGTTGTCAATTTAACACAATGCTTTATTGAGTTATTTACAATTTTAAAGAAATTTGGAAGCCTACAAGTGCCTCAATTGTAATAAAATAAATCTGAAATACCTATTTTTTTACTTTTTTTATTTTTAACACAAAATCAAAGCTCCCCCACCCCCTTTACTCAACACGATGTGGGTCCAGCTGTGGCTGTGTCCCTCTCCGCCCCCCTCGCTGCTTTGTGCCACCAAGCAGCTCTGAGTGATATACCAGTGCCCTGCCCCTGCCCCTGCCCTTGCCCATGGTGGTGCCCCTCAGTCCCAGAACGAATTCCCCACTCTCCTGTGGGCTCTGCTGGTGCCCTTCCCCCCAGCCGCCCCATCCTGTCCTGGCTGGAGGGAGTGCAGTGGCTGCATCAGCAGCTCCGGTTCCTGCACGTGGTGGTGGAGCAAATCCAATCACTGCGCAGCCTGAACGATGGGGGAGGGGAGGCCTGTGCACCCTCCACCCTGGGCAGCGTCCCCCAAACACCTTCCAGCCTACTTGTATCCAGGTGCTTGGCCGGGGCAGCTCCCATACCCTGCCTGGCTGTCCTCATCTGCACGCACACACAGAGAATCATGGTGACTCCCGCCCCCTGCCGCTGCCCCGTCCCTGTCCCCATTGGCTGAAGTGGTATCACGTTTTCCGTGTTTTTCCATGATAAACTAAACACTCAGATCTTGATTGAGAACTCAGCTCCCAATTGCATGCATGCTAGGTATTCTGGGAACTGTAGCAGTCATCTTGAAAATGGACCAGGGAGGAAATCCTGGACATTTTGCCTGCATTTAAAAAACCTCCCAGATGCAGCACAGGGGACCAAAAAAGAGGACATGTCCAGGAAAACCCAGTTATATGGTAACCCCATGCCCCTGTCCCTTTTACACTAGGATCTACCACAAAACACACCTCTGACCACTCCAGGCAGTAGCAATTTCCCTTGTCCACCAGCTTAGTGTACCTGAAATGTATCTGCCAATGCAGGGTGCAGAGATGGGCAGCTGGAAGCAGTATTCTCTTCAGCAACCTGCAGTGCTATGGGCAAGAGAGACCATGAACTGGAAACCACTGGTGGAGCTCATGTTTTGGCTTGATGTGGCTATTGCTATATGAGCCCCTTGATAGGGATTGTGAGGAGCCCTAGGCTATGTTCTCAGCAGAGTTATGGTGAAAGGTGTTAACGGCTATGAAAAGAAGTATCGAAATTCGAAGACAATTGCAGACCTTGTTAAACCAGTGGATGCCAAGCACCCCCCTTCAAGGCTCACTAGAAGGAGCTGGAGTTTATGGGACTGCTACTTGAGGCACTAGGCAGCATGGCTGGTCAGAGCTAAGCTAAGTAGCCTGCGGGGTTTCTTTGGGTGCAGACACAAGGGTTAGGATAAAGAATCCAGGTGAATAAAGAATCCAGGAGAAGGAGTTGCGATTATGATCCCGAGAGGAATCAGAGAGGCAACACCTCTTAGGCCCAGAGGTGGGGATTTCTGGGCAGGAAGGAAATGACTTGTTGATGTTTGTTTGTGCTGTGTTCAGGGACACAAGAGTGCAAGAGCAAAAATGTGCCTGGCCCATACCATCCCTTTCTCCCCCTTAAAAAAATGTCAAGGGCCCAACCCCATGCCATCAACCTTCTAATGGCACCCAGCTCTGCATCCTGATCCTCCTGTCTGACCCAGTGTGGGCAAAGCAATGAATATCCGGCTGAACTGTATGTATGACTGCTCACTGGTCATGACTTAATCTAGATGAGTCAGAGACAGGAGGGAGCCACTGGAAGCAGCAGCACCTCTAACGGGCACAACTTCCGTTCATAACACAGTTGCACACCTTAGGAGTTCTGCTAGCAGCTGGATTTTTCAATTTATGTCTGAAACCAAGGTTGTTTTTACAGTTATGCAGTGAAGCAAAGGACAGACTTGAGCCTATTGAGCCACAGTCTGTCTTGAAAGGAAATGGACCCAGAGCAGGCTGAGTTGGACCACCAGTCAGTCAGGAGAAAAATGCCCTGGTGTAGAGGGGTGAATGTCACCCTCAGGGCAAACACATATGCTTAATTGTGGGTGACATAACTGAGCAGAGATGCTATGATAATAGATGCTATAGAAATGCTGATGGACCTGGAGACAAGTCAGAACAGACAGCTTCATGCTTATTCTCTAATGAACTGGTTAGCAAGGAAAAATAGAGTAGAAAACCCTCTCCACGCACAGATTGCTCTGTGCCCATTGTAGAAATGCAAGTATCAGTGAAACGGGAGAATTATGGTCGATTTAATTTTCATTTCTCTTCATTTCGAGTTTGATGATGATGATGATGAGCATGCCTAATTCATATGGAGAGTTGTTAACATTTAAAAAAAATAGAAACCGGGGAAGGAGGGGATTATGGGCCACTGTTGTTGGCAGTTCATACAATTTTATAAGTCTTTCTGAGCTGATTGATTGTTTAAAGCCCCAACTCCTGGAATCAGGTGATTAAGTGATAATCTCTAATCCTTGTGGAAAGTTTTAGCCCTCCTAGTTACAAGGAACAGCTTGAAATCATGAGACAGGTATGACCTTAAGCCTCAAATGAGTCCCAAAATTATATGTGTGTATATATAAGTATTTGTATATGTGTGTATATTTGTATATATATGTGTGTGTTTGTATTTAAATCTCATGTTCTTTAATGTAAGCTCATGGTTTTTTCTGAAGTCTGGTTTATGATTTTTCACTGCTTGCTGTTGGCAATAGTGGGGTGGTAGTTTTTTTCAAGGGAAGATTAATTAACTTTCCAAAATACTTCATTTGTATGGCTGTTTTTTGCCTTTATCTGGTGCAAGGAGCTGGACAGATCTTGTTTACTGAATAATGTACCCAAAATGCCCTTTTGCCCGGTGCAGAGAGGACTGGCACAGACCCTAGGCACTACCTAAGTCCTACCTAAACACCATATGATGGCTTGCAGGAGTTTACAGATAACACCTGAATATGTGCCTTGGCTCTCTGCACAAGGGTGAATGGCTTCTTCTGTGAATAATGCCATTATTCTCCAAAAGGCTAATTTCACAAATGAGCCCTTGCATGATTTTGCCTGCTCTATGGCTGCTTGGATAATCTCCATCTCATCATGCAGGCCATTAATGTATCAAATCTGTTATTCATCATATAATTCTGTCCAAATGTAAGAAGTAAAAGAATATCCATGGAAAGCAAAATGAAGAGCTGTCTTGAAAAAATTCCTGACATGACTTGTCTGTAACCTGCTTCTGGCCCTGCAGGGCTATGAAACTATGTCAGTTTTCTAATGCTGTGTAAGATGGAGTATCAAACGAGACACCCATTGACAAGCCAGGGGGAGTAATTCTAGGCAGGCTGCACCTTGTACTGTATTCAGAGCTTGTCAGATTCATATCCCAAGCTAGTGATTAAAGGGGTATAGCTGTGGTTGTTTGGCCCGTATTTCTACCCACCTTGACAGCTGTCTCATGTTAAAGCTTTTCTTAAAGGATGCTAAACATGTCATTATTTTGCATCTCCAAACTTAACCAGCCTATGAAGCGCCTGACTTAGCATGCAGCATGCAGTAAACAAATCAATATATGCATGACATCTCCTATTTTTAGGCTTGCCTAACAGCTTTGACAGCATCCCTTAAGGGGAAATATTTGACTAATCCAACTTGCCAACAAGGGATTTTAAATTAGTAGGACAATTGTATTGATTCTGAGAGACACAATAGCTCCTCTTTCCTGACTGTGTCACAGAGAAAAAATTGAACTTGGAATAAAAAACATACAGTAGGGTTATAGCAGTCTGTGCTTCCATCTTTTATTTGAGATAAAACAGAAGTGAAGATGAAATGGAGGTATCCTGGAGAGAACCTGTGTATGTGTCCTTTCTAACGCACTACAGAAAATCTGGGATAGCATCTGTATCTACGCACAGAGTTCTTATCTGTCTGTATAATGGGCTTACTGCTGCTGACCTTTGCAAAACACTTGGAGAACTGCAGATGAAGAGCGATATGCAAGGGCTAGGGATGTTTATTATTTTGATAGGGGTCTAGTACACTGAAAAGAAACATCACAAGCCTTGTCTGCATTACAGGGCTGCTGCTGCCAGAGCCATGCCAGGAGAGCAATGGCAGCACAATCCCCTAGTGACAAGGCAAATGGTAGCAGAAGAGTTTTTTTCTGCCAGCTTCACTATGTCATCTCCCTAAACAATGGAAATTAAGTCAACAGAAGCACTCTCTGCAGTGCTGGGACCGGGCAGCTGCAATTTCTTTTTTTACTGGGAAATGAAACTGCTCCCAGCCAGTGTAAATCGGGCAATCGGTTTTATATTTCTTGCATGAAGCAGGGAGAGTATGGGGCAACAGTGCCCTGGCAATCAAGGCACCCCTTGGGGAGCCCAGGGCAGCATGGGCCAGGTGGGTACCCTGGGCAGGGCCACGTTGCGGGGCTGGGGGGTGTCTGTGCAGGCAGCGGCCACTTCCTGAGACCCCAGCATAGCTCAGGAGTGAGGGGCACAGGTAGGACCCCTGGGGCATCCAGGCAGATGCAGCAAGGGGCCCGATCCTTCTTTTGGCAGAGCCTGACCACCACTGCCTCTAGCTGAGGGGCCAGCTGCCAGCAGGCCAGACAGCCCCTGAGCTGTGGGGCGGGGGCAGGTCCTTACCCCACACAGTGGCAATTTAAAAATATGTGTTAAAAAGTAATGAAATTAATGAAGTGACACAATTAAATTTATTAAATTAATGAAATCACAGCAGTTTCGGTGAACTGTATATGTCAGCGACCAGTGAGCTACACATTACTGACCAGTCTGTAGCGGGGATAAACGGTTTGGCAGTGCCCCCTCCTGTAACTGATTACCAGAGAGATCAAGGGGGTGGATTGCTATGCAGCGCCCCCACAGTAATTTACTGTGAAAGGTGCACTGAGATCTATTAGAGCTGTCACTTCTATACAGTGATGGAACAAATTAAAAGACACCGGGTCAATTTTGGGGGCATAGAACGAACCTGTTTAGTTTTGTGAGGACTAAATTGTCATCATGTGTACAAGTGCCCTTGTAAGCAGAGTTGTGTCTAGATGGGGTTTGCAGGCTATGGGGGGCTGCGGTCTTATCAGACCTTTGAGACTAAATCACAGTTTCACGGTGACCTTAAGCAGGAGATCAAAGGAGCCTTGTGGTACTGGATAACAAATACAGCCATCTCTTTTCGGCCCACTTTACTTCTGAACAAGAGCATCACACCCATTAACTTTACACCTGTTAACTTTCCCTGGTGTGTCCATGTAGACAGCTCTAAAATAAATCAGTCAAGCTACTTTAACTAGACACTACTACCAACAGAAACACAGTTTAGCACCTTTGGCTGGATTTTAGCAGGTCAAATTATATCTTGGCTATACCTTGGTCTACTAAAATAGACTCAACCTGCTAATACAGATTAAAAGTCCAACAGCCTCGTTTACATGTTATACCACAGATTAAGTAACTGTGTGCTTGTCAGTGAATGGTAGCCTACTTTGCCACTGCGCAGTGTTATTGTTGGTGTTAGCATGCTTCAGTCATACCCTGTGTCTGTGCTGGCATTCTGGCTGGCTCTGACAAGCAACAGAGCGAGGCAGGTCATATCCTGAGGTTGAGTACCATAATTTGCTGCACTGTTCTGTGCTTGCATTCACAAGCCATCAGGGCAGCTTGCCTGTTCACACATTGGGACTGTGGTAGGAAATGGTCTCATCCTGCAAAACTGTTCCCTGGCATTCACCCTAGTGATGTAATAATAGTATGCTGCTAAATGCCAAAAGTCTGAATTCTACTATTGCTAATTACCAGACCCAAGAGATGTGGCTGTTTGGGTGCAGACAGAAGTGCATCTCCCCACTGTAACTGAGAATGATTTGAGGAAGCATTTTGAGGTACAGTGATGCCCCTGATCAAACAGAAGTTCACTGTTGGTTCCAGGGGGTAAGGAAATCTATCTGCTAGCTGCAGCCTGCAGCATTTCCTCTAGCAACAGCCCCTCTTCCCTGCTAATCTACCCTGTTTTAGAATGGGAGGGGGAAAGGGAGCAGCAGGAGCTCATTCTAGGGGTTCCCCAGCTGGCCAACCTTGGGGGAGCGCTCCAATACTCCTGTCCCACTCTCCAGTGGGGGCTGAAAACCCCCAGATCAAACTCCCTCCTCTCCCTTTCCTCCCTCCCATTCTGAAAACAGCTCAAGGTTGGCAGTCAGTGCAGACACAATTTATAGAAGAGGCTCTGTTTTGAGACATCTTCATCTGAAGCCTCATGCAATGAGGGTTCAGATTTTTGCCCAGTTGGCCATTTTTGAAGTGGTCTGCAGCTATGCGCTTGTGTTTGGTCACGGCTATAGACAGCTTGCTGTGGCCAGATCAGGTGAAAATTGTCACTTCTGTCTGCATCCTTTATGGACAATGAGTGCAGCTCCTGGGTCTAATGCATGGCGATTCATAGAAAGCACCATGAGTAGACTGATCCCTCAGATCCAACAGACTTTAGCTGTTGGATCCAGAAGGTGGAGTAGGGGGAGGGCTTGGGGGAGGCTATAGCCATCCCAGAATTTGGCTTAGCCCTGCCCGTAGCCACCCCTCCCAGTGCCGCCAAAACACCCTGCTTCCCCACAGGCCTCCTGCTCTGTGTAGCTGAGCCCACCCCACTCCCACCCACAGCCTGCAGAGGTGCAGCACATTAAATGGGTATTGTTAAAAAAACAAGTATGTTTGGCAAAAAATAGCACAGCACCCCCTCCCCCCCAGTCTTCTGTCTAGCCCACCTCAGTCCCCCCCCAGGAAGAGGCTGGTGCTGCCTCTTGGGTGGAGGATCAGCTCTAATTTGGAACTGACTTGGGGAGAGAAGCTACCTCTTTCCCTGGCTCTGCCCCCACCCTCCCAGCCCTGTTGTTGTCTCTGGCTGGGAGGGGTGAAAAGGCAGGGGAGGGAGGTCTTCTGAGGTTTTCTCAGCCCCACTGGAGTGGAGGGGTAGATTGGATCCCCCCAAGGTGAGGGGTTTCAATCCACCCTCCCCCCCACTCCAGTGGGCTGAGAAACCCCAGAAGGGACTTTACTCCCCTGCCTTCTTCCCCTGCCATCCAGAGACATCAGCTGCAGCTCCGTGCTGTAACACAAGCAGACAGAAATGAATTAAGTTGATCCACTTAGAAGTGACTTCATTTGAATCCTCATACAATGAAGGTTAATTTGTTGGGTGATTGGAGGGCTCTGCAGCCCTGCTCTTCTGTTTGGGCATGGCTTTAGAGTGATTTCAAGGGACTGATTATGCAACAAGTGTCATTTCTGTCTGCACCTATAGAGGCTCATGATTGTGGCCAGGAGAGGCTGGCAGTGGTCTCAAAGTTTGTTTTGGGGAAGGAGAACATAGAGGCGGGAGGCAGCGGTTAGGAGTAGCCCAAGAACACAAAATGACCAAGACCAGGTGGACATGCAGAATCCATATGAAGATTACCACTGCTGAACATGAGCCCAGGTTTATGGGACCATGTTGTGATGGGACCAACTGACCAGTGACCCCCCAGGTTTCACATGAAGAGATATTCAAGGAGCTGTATGAGGAGCTTGCCCCAACACTGGACAGGAGAATACCAGCAAGAGACTTAACAATGACTCTGAAGTGTATTGCTGTAGAAACGGAACACCTTGGGAATCTGTGGATGATCAATTATGATTGGAAAATCTGCAGTTGGAGCAGTGGTTTTCAAGGCTGTTAACACAATCCTGTCCCCAAAACTTGTCAAAATTAGAAATATGCTCAAAATGATCGTGGAGTGAATCAAATAAACGAGTAATGAAACTGCAGATGAAATTCAGTATCACAGGCAAAGTGATACACTTGGGAAAGAATAGCTCAAGATGCACATAGACCATAATGGGCTCTACATTAGCTGTTACTGTTCAAGATGGAGTTCTTGGCATTATCTTCAATGATTTTCTGAAACAAAGGCCCAGCGCTGAGTAGCTGGCAAAAAGGATGAGAATTACCAAGAAGCTGATTGAAAACAAAGCAGAAAATGTTGCTATGCCACTGTGCTGTATAAATCAATGGTGTGCCCACACCTTGAATTCTGCATGTAGTACTGGTCTCCCCACCTCCAAAAGGATCTGGTAGGACTAGAAAAGATGCAAAGAAGGCAACAAGGATGATCAGAGACATAGAGCGTCATCTGTAGGAGGCAAGGATTTTTCAGCTTAGAGAAAAGACAACTTGGGGGGGATATTTTAGGGTGTGAACACTTGCACATTTGGAATCATTTCGAAAGGACAGCAGCTGCAACTTCTAATAGTTATGTGTGAATAAGCCAAGAATGTTTCAAAGGTGGCACAAGTGCTTTAACTTAAACACTGTTTCATCCAGGGTTAAAGCTACATGGGTTAAAGCTACATGGAGTTTGCTATATTTGAATCATTCTCAGCTTGTTCACACATAACTATTAGAATGTACTAAGTGCTGCCCCTTTGAAACAATTCCCCTTTTAAAGGTTCCAGATGTGTTCCATAGTGGTCTTTCAGTTAATGAATGGGGAAAGAAAGTCAATAGGGATTTACTGTTTATTAGCTCTCACAATACTGGAACTCATGTGTGTGGATGAGCTGTATCTGACTCAAGAAGTCTATAGGCCAACAAGAGGTAAAGCATTGCTGGACCTGGTACTGGCCAAAGGGGATGATCTAGTCAGTGACCTAAGAGTCAGTGGAAAGCTGAGTGATAGTGATCACCTTTACTATCCATTGCAAAGCTGGCAAGTCAGTCAGTAATACAGAAGTCCTCAACTTTAGGAAAGCTGACTTTGACAAGCTCAGGAGGCTCCTTGTCGAGGCCCTAAAGGACCATGACTCGACAGGAAGAGGAGTCCAAGAGGAGCGGTTACTTCTCAAGGGAGCGATCCCAACAGAGGTTGTCCATCCCATCTCGGAGGAAGGGTAATAAAAGGGCACAGCAACCCCCTTGGCTCAGCAGGGAACTTGAGGACCTCCTTTGCCTAAAAAGAGAGACTTATAAAGGATGGAAAGCTGGAATCACCACCAAGGAGGAGTACTCAGCACTGATCCATGCCTGCAGGGAACAGATCAGGAAAGCCAAGGCTGCAACTAAACTCCATCTGGCTTCACATATCAAGGATAAAAAAGTCCTTTTTTAGATATGTAGGGAGTCGGAAAAAAAGCAAGGGTAACATTGGACCCCTGCTGAGCCAAATGGGACAACTGATAGTTGACACCCAGGAAAAAGCCAATCTGTTTAATGGGTACTTTGCGTTGGTCTTTCATCAGCCCAAAGGGACCACCCTGCCTAGCATGATGTGGGATGGCCAGGATGAGGGTATCTTTATACCCAGCATCAGTGTAGATCTTGTAAAGGAATACCTTGAGAGGCTGAACATCAAGTCAGCTAGTCCTGAAAGATTACATTCTAGAGTAATCCAGGAGCTGGCAGGTTTCATAGCCCAACCATTGGCAAAAATATTTGAAAACTTGTGACGCTCAGGTGAAGTACCTGAAGACTGCAAGAAGGTCAATGTGGTACCCATCTTCAAGAAAGGGTGGATCCCAGGAATTACAAGCCCATCAGCTCAACCTCAATCCCTGGTAAGATTCTGCAGAAAATTATCAAAGAGACCCTTCTTGATAAGCTGGCTGATGGCAACATCCTGATGGACAGCCAGCATGGGTTTGTCGTGGGTAGGTCTTGTCTGACAAATCTGATCTCCTTCTATGACCAGGTGACATATCACCTGGACAAGGGAGAAGAGATTGACATCATATATCTAGGCTTTAAAACGTGTCCCAAGATCTCTTCATGGAAAAATTGGCCAACTGTGGCCTCAGCTACACCACAGTCTGATGGCTGGGAAACTGGCTCCAAGGTCAGACCCAGAGAGTAGTAGTCAATGGAAGTGAATCATTTTGGCACTATGTGACCAGTGGTGTCCCCCAAGGCTCTGTCCTTGGACCTGTTCCCTTTAACATCTTTATCAACAATGTGGACATCGGTGTCAGAAGCGCACTGGCCAAGTTTGCCAATGACACTAAACTTTGGGGCATAGCATCCACACCTAAGAATAGGCTAGTGACCTAGACTGACTTGGATATAAGCTTAGTAAGTGAGTGGATATAAACCTGATGACATTTGTCAGGTGATCACCAGATATGGGCACGTGCCTCTGCACCTGGTTGACATTCACCGGTCCTCTTCCTGCGTGTCTTGACCTCTGCCAGTCTAGCTGGGTGAGCTTCTCTCTCTCTCTGTTCTGCCTGCAACAACTTTGATATTTAAAAAAATACAAAAAAAGGAGGGGTGATGACTTCCCCGACCCAACCATGACTAACAGCTGATTCATGCCACCAGGTTCTGTTCCAGCAAAAGAAAAAGAAAAAAAATGGAAAAAACTTGTTGTCAACACTGAGCTCCCTTCCTGGCTATCGGGACTCAAAGCCATCCCTTTGGTCTCTGCCCATCTTCACCCTGGGTGTTTGGATGCCGGTGTTGCAGGCAAACGGGGTTTTTTCCTCTTTTTGTAATTGCCACCGCACTGGATTAATTGACCACCTGTGGCAGCCGGTCAGGACCATGAAATAGGCAAGGGGAAACATTTCCCTCTTCCTTCCCCACATCGAGCACCCTACTTCCTAACAGGGCTCAGAGAACTTCCTTTCCTGGACTCAGCTTCCCCGGGGACTGTGCTGCTGGGGTTGGGAGCACATGGAGGGGTTTCCCACTTCTGCACCTAATTGCTGCTGCACCAGCTTAATTAACCGCCCTCGGCAGCCAATCAACCAAAAAAACAAGCAGAGAAAGAGCGTGGTACTTTCTTCTCTCTCCTGTTTTCTCTCTTTTTTTTTTCTTTTGGTGAGAGCTCCACCAAGCTCACAAAACCAGATCGGTCTCTTGCCCCATTCCTGGGGACTTCAGTCTCAGGCAGAGTATGGCTAACGCCTTACCCACCCGTCTTACATTCTTCTCTGCTCTGGTTTCCCGCTCTGTCCTGGATATATCTCCATATATATACCTGGCGAGGTGGTAAAGCTGAGCCTGGGTGGATTGGGAGCTCCCACTGTAGCGTGGTCATGCTGTTCCTGCTGGACTCATGCACATGGGCAGGGGGCCACCCTGAGTAAGTAGCCTCTGGCTCTTCACAATGTTCAGTACCAAAAAATGCCAGGTTCTCCACCTTGGGGAAAAAACCCCTGCAGCAGGCTTATAGGCTCGGCAGTGCTACACTAACTAGCTGCACAGCTGAAAGAGACTTGGGGGTCATGATTGGCCACAAGATGAACATGAGCCACCAATGCACTGTTGCAGCTGGTAAAGAAAACAAAACTCTGGCTTGCATCCATAGATGCTTCTCAAGTAAATCTCAGGATGTCATCTTCCCACTGTACTCAGCCTGGGTGAGGCCGCAGCTGGAGAACTGCATCCAGTTTTGGGCTCCACAATTGAAGAAGGATGTGGAGAAGCTTGAGAGAGTCCAGAGGAGAGCCACGCACATGATCAGAGGGCAAGAGAAAAGGCCTTATAATGAGAGGCTGAGAGCCATGGGACTCTTCAGCCTAGAAAAAGCGCAGGCTCAGGGGGTCCTGGTGGCTGCCTATAAGTTCATAAGTGGTGCGAATCAGGATCTGGGGGCATGTCTATTCACCAGCTGGGGTGCTCACTGCCACAGGATGTAGTAGTAGAGGCCAATAATATAGCCACAGATTAGATCAATTTGTGCCGGACAGGTCTGTCAGTGAGTATCAGACATGACAGAAGGGCTGCAACAAAAATTAGGACTTGCCTTTAGATACTGGAAGCTGAGGCGTGTTCCTCTCCCCGCCTCTCTGGCTGAGAGGATCCACTGGTGACACTTTGATCCAGCGCACCTGCTGAGCTCCCACTTCTCAGCCTCATTCTCATAACTGAAAAGAAAGGTTTTAGTTATTATTTAAGGCAATAATCACAAAGCCAGTGGTATAAATAGGGATCAGAATGAGGCCCCTTATGTGTAGGCACCTAATGCCAGGAAGGCTGCCTGTGACACTGACCTCTATTATCCCTGTACTCCAAAGGAAAGATTAGAAACGAAAACACTTCAGGAAATCAAATGACTTACCATATCTAAAGCTTTGAATCACTGGGGCAAGGAGGCCAGCTCTATATAGCTCTACACTGCTGACCAGAATGCCTGTGCTCATAGATATGGCCATGCCATAATACCTCACACTTATATCTGGTGCCCTTCATCTTCAAAGAGCAGCTGGAGCATATTATTCCAACACTCCAGAGAGCAGGGTTACCCTCATTTTACTGATGGAGAAACAGGACCAGAGAACTACTCATCTGTTTGGGGTTTTTTTTTTAGTCTTTGAAGTAACTTCAATGCTAAGGAAAGGTTCTTTGGGTAAATCTGATACCTTTTATTAGACCAACTAAAATAGTTGGAAAAATTCTTTGCAAGCTTTTGGGTACAAACACCCTTTGTCAGGCTGAGGAAGAATCTGCAGTTGGTCTGTGCTCTTCCTGGATGGAATAGAAGCCAGAGGCCGGTATGCATGCAAGAAAGCCAGTCAGTGAAAATGTAAATTGAGGCAGTCAATGGGTGAGAGATGGGTGGAGGGGACAGGGAATGAAGGGGAAGGAAAGGTACTAGTGACTAGGCTGCATAAAGCCAGGGAGAGGGACACAGCTGACCATAGTAACAAAAGACATGTCCCCTGAGAAGAAGAGGGACTGCAGAACCCCACATTTAATTGATTACAGGGGGCAAAATATAAAAACATGGGCAGGTCACAGTGAGAGTTATAGACTACTCATTGCCTCTGTGTAGCTGAGATAAAATATATTAACAAAAAATGGCAGTTCAGAACAGGCTAAATAGTTGTGAATTGAATTGGGGCAGGGAGCGGGATGGGCACACAGTTTTACAGGTTGGTTAGATGCATCCAGGAGTCCTGGGTGATTGGGAGGTGGAATCCAGAGACCCCACCCTTGAAAGGGCTGTACAATATTGTGAAATTGTGCCTGAAACTGAACTCTGTCTGTTCTCAGCCCTGATATGAACTTTATGGACACACAGTGCCTATTTAGACAACAAGCCTTTCATGCAACTCTCCGACATGACCCTTCCCCACATCCTGGCTTTGCAGAATTAACTGTGGGGCCCAAACTCATCCCAGTTGCCCAGATTGTCCTGCCTTCTCCAAACCTTTGTGATTCTCATGTGCCCCACATTCCCCTCCCAATTACCAGAACCCTTTAACGAACAGTCTGGTTTCTCATTTTACTGACAAACCCTCCATACCTGTACATGCCATGCAAGGCAGAGAGATTTCCCTGCATTTTCATTTCCCTGTAGCCAGTGCAGAGCCATTGGACCTACTCTGTGGACTCAGGTCAAGGGCTTTGTCTGGGTTGTGGTTGATGGTGGAACAAACAGCGGTAGTGGCAGTGGCCTGGGTCAGAGCATTCAGTCTGCTGGGTTGATCTGACCTGCTGCTCCGAAAGCTTGCCTACTACTGTTGTACAGGGCTTCTGGAGCTAATGGCTGGCCTTGGTCTTAGTAGCTACAGTGGGCAGTATTAGTACAAGCATCCCCCACAGCCCTTCTGTACCTGAGCCCTGGCTTAGGGAGATCACTTCTAGAGGCAAGCCAGCAGCTCGTTGTACCTAGTCTGTTAGAACCGTGGCCTGTTTACTGAGAGTGCTAACTATGAGCCCAGTTAGGATGGTGTTTAATGCAATGCAAACACCTGCTTACTAAACCAAGACCAGAAGTTGTGGTTTCACAGAGGAGTACAGACAGCCCTCCACAGGAAATACAGCTTTGGATCTACATCCTAAAGGTGAAGGCAAAACCTGGTCCCCATCTTGGACCATCCAGCCCCCCCCACCTCCAACTGTCCTGAATGCAAAGGTGATTGAGGTTTTAAATTCAGGCTCCTCACCCTGCGTCATCAGCATCTCCAGATGTACTGCATGAGGACAAAGCATTTGAGTAAGGTCAGTTTTAAAAGACTGCACATATTTTACTCCAAAGGTATGTATTCCAGTAACCTGTTGCTTTGCCTTACAAACTGATCCACTCAGGGGCTGGGACAACCTGCCGTGTGTCTCATGCACTTGTGTATCACATTTGGTATAAATCTATGTATTCAGCAGAGACATGGAAAATAGGTTAGTCTCAGCACAGCAGTGAAGCAGAGGCTTTGATGCCTGAGCCTGCTGGCTGGCTGGAGTAATTACTTTCCCTGCAAGTTTATCAGTGTAGTCTATATAATGTCAGTGGTAGTGGGGCTCTCTGATTCCATTTCTCATTGTGAAATTAATCCTTCACTTAGAGCAGTTTTTCTATAGCAGGCACAGCAGCTAGTTTCTCAGCCTTTAATTACAACACAGAGGGTTGGTCAATGTATTTTTCTGAATGCCAGGACTGCATTTCCTCCTTTGCAGTTCAGCTTTGGAATTGCCATTTGCTTACATAATAATAGCTAGCTTTGGAAGTAATTGCATTTTGCAGCAATTCTTTGCAGCCCTGATAAGTTAATAATATTCTGCGTCTCTGGAATGACTTCCCCCTCTCCTCACCCTACCTCTCTGTCTGTAATGCTGTGCATATTGTATATACAAAGGAATCTGCATGTAGATGCTACCATATAGCACACACAAGTCCTACAGCTGTGAGGCAAAAGGAACGTGTTCATCAGCAATACTACAAACTTATCCTCTTAGGCAAAGCACCAGAGGATATTTTAAGACCAGATTCATCTCCATTGAAGTCAATGGGAGTCAGTTGACTTAAAAGGAGTAGATCTATCTCTTTAAAAGGGAGATCTGTGATCCCCATCACAAAACCATGCTGTTACTGCACATGGACATTCAAATAACTGCCTAAGTAGCATGCGTGCAACCATCCAAGTTTCACATGCAGATAGCACCTGCATGTGTGGTGTGGGTCTGCAAACCTCTGACAGTCGGAGTCACGCCAGTTGACAGATTTGGGGGAATCTTCCCTTGGATCTGATTGATATGGACCATGGCGGGTGGGGGGTGGAGGTTATCTTCCTCTGTAGCACGGAACCTGGTCCTTTTCCTCAGATTCTTTCAGCATATTGATTAACTACTACCCTGTTAATCCAGTGACAGGGTCCTTGTTTCCCTGGCTTCTACCTGTAGCATTTTCTTGACATTGCAGATATTATTCCTCATAGCTGGGGTGAGTGAGTGTTTGAAGCGGTGCTTTGAAAGCTCCTTTGACTGATAGCCTGTGAGTGCAGGGAATGGGACTCAGAGACTCATCAGGCCCCTTCCAGTCCCACGTTCCTATCCTTTTAAGTCTAGCCCTTCACTTACAGACACAAGTGGGATGATCAATTGCTTTTGAACATGTCGACTAAACCACTGAATATAACCCAGTTCACAAAGGCAGACTGAACAGATGGAAGAGGGATTTGCACCTGTGTTTCTTCTGAGTCCACCTCTTGCAACACTGATTCCCAGAGCATTTTACCACTATGAGCAGTAAGAACAATTTCTGGTAGTACAGTAGCACAGTCTGGTAATATGATGGATTAAGCCCTACTTTTCATGGATCCAATGTTTTGTGGGGGCTTTATTAGAAACATCAATGTAGGGTGTGGACAGGTGAACATATTATAGGAAATAAAAAGTGTATGTGTGTGTGTGTGTGTGTGTGTGTGTGTGTGTGAATGTACTCTGTATTACCTGCTTCGTGATAATTGTTTTGTATATCTGCCCGTACCTAAAGTAAGTGGAAGCTAAAGCCTGAAGGGAAAGACAACTGAGTCACTACCATTTTTCTTACACTTACAATGAGGCAGGAGCAGACGCATAAAACCATTACGATACAATGCCTGATATGTGATAAATGCCCCTTATTTTAACTCACCATACCTCTGTCCACATCTGTAGTTGCACCAATGCAGATTTCTCTAAAATAGACGGGACTCAAGAAGGCCTATCTTGAGTTTTAGAGTTGCTTAGGACCCAAGATGACCTAAGAGTTTCAGAGTTGCACCTTTTCCACAGCTTTATATAGAGTAAATCAGGACTGAAAGTTTTTGTCTTTAAAAAAATACATTTATTTTCATGGCTAGCTTTTGCCTCCACCCATTCTCTGTGGCCAGGTGGAGGACTGCTAAGACTACAACATCACAAACCCCAGTCGTCCACTTTCAGTTATGGGTTCAGAAATCTTCCAGTCCAGTTCCTTAGTTCTCCAAGTAAACTTCCATATAAAGAAGAGATGAAACTGGATAGTTTCCTGAGATTTAGAAGCTTTACAAAATCTGTCCTAAAGAAGCAAACCAGGCCACAACCACAATATTGAAAGCTTTCATTATTTAACTCTAAAAGTAGTCACTTGAGCTCTGAGATGCAGTGGTTTGAGAGACTGCTTCCCTATACCAAAAAGACAATGTCAGACAGTGCCAGTAGCCTCACTGGCAAGGATGTAGCTTGTAACCCTTTGTGCGCCTGCTATGACTGTATACCTTGAGGAGCAGGATAGCATCAGCAACAGGTATGTGCTCCCAAGGCAGGAGGGGCACAGGCCTGTTGCTCTCACTCCCAGGTAGCACAGCTGCAGGTGACACGTTTTGGTCCTTACTCTGTTTTCTGTTGAGGACAAAAGCCAACAACAAAGCACTAATTAAAAAAACAACCATGAGGCAAAAAGTACAGCTAATTGCTTTTTGACTGGAGAACAAAGGCTGCTCCTCTGCCTAATTACACTGAAAAATGAAAAGAACTGAACAGGAATTATAAATAATCACACAAGCAAATTAAAGCTGTGGGAATCAGCTCCTGCAGGAACTTAAATGCACATCTGAATACAGTGACTCCAGTGACAGCTATGGAGGGGAGAAGGCAGTGAAAGGTTTAGGCAACTGCTTCTCCCACATCCCATAGAGAGAACTTTCTGCTCTTTTAGGTTTTCCTTCTCAGGCTGTCCAAGCATTTGTAGACAGGTCTGATCTGGGCATTGGAACCCAAGAGTCCTAACTCCCAGCAGGGATATTAGTCACATGAATATCCTCCTCTTCCTCCTGAAAGAGCTGTGGCTCTGGGTACACGTGAGAGACACCTCACAAGAGGGAGATGCCCTGGGGTCTTTGAGAGATTGTCAACAAAAAATCATTGTGTGGGTGAAGTTACCTGGGGGCCTAGAAATGGGAGATGGAGCCCTTCACCTCCACATTGCAGAGTCCTACCCTTATAGCTCACCAGTGCCTATGCAGCCTGAGTTAAGTGGCCACATGCTTCTTGTGCCTTCATCACAGAAAGATGATCACAGCTAACAGCAGCTTGCACCCATGAAGGCACGGTATTGTTGCTCACCACTGACCTGGGCTGGGTACGAAAAATAGACTTAATGCATGTACAGCGTGACTGAACACACAGGATAGCTTAGTTTTCATATGTCTGGTTGCCAGTGGGAATCTTAAAAGTGGCCTAACTCATGTAGAGAAGGCCTTAATTCCTTCCTGCATTGTTCGGTCACTCCAGCTTCCCCACTGAGAGAAGTGAGGCCATTAAATTAATATTGACAGCAGTGACACCAGTGACACATTACCTCTGTGTCTCTGCAGTGCACACATTTTTTACACAAAAATTATAGGCTGTTCATTAAGTGGCCAGCTGGTCTGGAGCCAGGCAGAATAAGGAGGAAAAAAGAAATAATTGGGCCATGGAATAACCAATGGGGAAGGCAGAGGAAGGGAAAAAGAGGGCTGAGTTAAGGCTGACTGAGCAGTATTCCTAGAAGGAAGTGCTGGCTTAGACTACAAAGATGAGATGGGACAGGTGTCACCGTAGGGAACCAAAAGTCTGGGAAATGAAGAAACAATGAATGGGAACATTTCTGTGCACAATGTACAGTCAAACTGTACATTGGAGCCAGAAGTTATTGAGCCAAATATTCAGATTGTAGCTGTTGGTCTAAGGACATAGGCAGACAAGATGGTTTGGGTAAATGTGATAGTTTTTATTAGACCAAATAAATAGTTGGAAAATTGTTCTTTGCAAGCTTTTGGGAAAAGAGTGTTCACTCCCAAAAGCTTGCAAAGAACAATTCTTCCAACTATTTATTTGGTCTAATAAAAGATATCACATTTACCCAAAGAGCCTTGAGCCAAATATGGCAGCAGGATTTTGAAGGGGACTGGGTACCTCAAAGACAGAAGAGGGATGAATGAATCCCTGTTTTGCTTTTAAACTTTCAACCTGATAGCTGGAGGGAACAAGAAATGTGGCATGGGGCAGTGCTGTAATTCTGGGTGACAGTGGACAGGCAACTGGATATGAGTCGGTCATGCAATACAGGAGCAAACAGCTAAGGAGATCTGAGGCATGAATATGTGCAGACACTGCATTCTGGGGCAAAGAGGTCTCTCTCTGTGCATATCACTGAGACTGCACCTCCAAGCTCACCCCTCATTGAAGTGAGCAGAAAGGCTCACTCTCTCACTCACTGAAGTGAGCAGAAAGGCTCCCACTGACTTCAAGGGGCTCTGGCTCATGTCTGTAGAAAGTTACATTCCCTCCTGAGCACTTCAATGAAGCTGGAGACAGGGAAGCAAAGGGGTGTAAAGAAAGTTTGTTTAGTAGTTAAAGGACCGAGAGGCAGCAGAATCCACATGTGCTTCCTGTATAACTGTGAAGAAGTCACCTGGACTGAATTGCTCCAATAGCCCCTTTTCCTGCTCATCCTCACTGAGCTATTCAGTGCCCTCCAAGGCAGGGAATGAAATTTCAAGGCACCCATTCTGCACTCTGGGATGTTTATGGAGGTTCAGACTATAAAATGGTCTCCAGCAGGGATGAATGGGAAACTGCTGTTCAGTCTCAATTATCCCCCTTCAGTGGCAGAAAAGCCCCAGATGTGCATTGTCAATCACATCATTTTAGCTTGATTATTCCTGCTGGCTTTAAAGAATCAGAGAGAGGCTTCCCTCAGAAACATGATCAACACTGCATGTGAATCAATATTTCATTTATTTTCCTTATTAAGGAGGATTGGGAGGGAAGAAGGGAGTGAGGCAGGGAGTGTCGAAATGAAGAAATTAAAGCAAATGGGACTGACATGGGAACAAGCTGATGTTGAGGGTGCTTGTTAGGGGTGCGCAAAGTGGGCCCTATTCAATTCGGATTTGGCCTGAATCAGGGACAGTGATTCGATTTGTTGATTTGGATCACTGGCCCTGATTCGATTCGGCCAAATCCGAATCTGAAGATTCGATGCTGATTTGGAGAATCAGGAATTCGGCCATAGATGCAGCTTTAAAAGTTTTTTCTAAATACCTTGAGGTACCAGCACAGGTTGTGAATGCTGTGATGCTTAGGTGCATGGAGTGTCCCACAGGAGTTCAGGGGGCCCGCTCAGTGGTGAACCTGGAAGCGGATCAAAAGTACTTCCAGTTCACTTCTGAGTCCACTGAGGAACACGCAGCTCCCCCTCCCCACCCTGGCTCTGTGATCAGCCACGGGGGGACCCCGGTTGCCCCCCACCAGACCCAGGAGGTACCAGTCACTGAGTCGGGGGTGGGGGGGGGCAGACGTCCCCCCACTGTGCTCCCTGGCGGACCTGGAAATGGACCAGAGGTGCTTCTGGTCCACTTCCAGGTCTGCTGCCCAGCATGTTGAGGAGCCCCCCGTGCTTCTGTGGGATGCTCCATCTGCCCCAACATCACAGCATTCACAAGCTGCCTGCTACCTAGAGGTATGTAGAAAAAACATTTAAAGCTGTGTCTATGTCTGAATCTCCAAATCTTTTTGAAGCTCCCCAAATCGATTCGGAGGGTTCTGATTTGATTCAGAGAAATTAAAGGGTCCTCTGGTTCGATTCAGATTTGGAGATTAGGGCACCAAATCGGGCCAAATCTCTGCTGAACTGAATCAGGGACTGAAGCTTTTGTACAGCCCTAGTGCTTGTACACATGATGGGGGTTTATTCCTCAATGTATCATTCTGTGTCCCCTAAATTGACACGGTGGGGTTTAATTATTTCCATCACTGTGTACATGTGACCACTCAAAAATCCCATAAATTGCTTCATGAGCTAGCCAAAGTTAAATACTGAAGGGGGCACCACATAACAATCTACCCCTGCTGACCTTTTAGTATTAAATTACAGCAGAGGTATGTCATCAGACACCTGAGGCCCAAGGGGTATAAGGCCTAGTAGCCCCAGTGAGTGGGCAGTATAGTGGCCCCAGTGAGTGGGTGTATTAGAAGGCAGTAAGCTGCAGAGAGTAGGGTCTATATGGGGGGGCCTGAAAGACTTTGCATAGGCCAGCTTAAGTAGTTTGTTCCAGTGAGCCCCGTGGGGGCGGAAGAGCTGGCCCAGGAGTCATGAAACAATGAGCACATGCTATTCATAAAGCAGCTCCAATTTTAGGTCCATGAGAGGCTTCACAGAACCCCCTTTTTGGTTTTACATAAAGTGCCCCAACATTGATAGCACTGGTGGGGGGCTGGCAGTTAAGCCACAGACAACCAAAAAGGGTCTTGGGGTGACCTGGACAAAGGAAGTTTACCAGCAGCCATGAACCGGTAATGCTTGTGTCCATAACCATAACATATGTGTTATGCTTGCAGTTTCAATGATAGATAGGCTGCAAGCACCCTGGCTGGGCCCCCACCTTCCCCCGACTCACCTGCCACACCTTGGTCATACTAAGGATAGGGTTTAGTGCTGTAGTTTATGGGCCCCCACAAGGGCACTCACGTTACTGTGGCAGCTGACTTGTGGCTCCACCTCTCTTACACCCCATCCACTCACCAACCATAGGTTTTGAAGGCTCTCCGGCCATCTTTGCTGCTCCAGGTCACCATCCAGGCTCACTCAGAGGCTGATGAGAGTGCATAGTCTAGCTCTGTGTCCAGTCGCTAGATGCTGCAGCGTAGGTAGGTCTGGGGCTTTTTCCACCTCTGGTCTGTGGGCCCCTTTCTCTGGGCCTGTTTGTTTGGGCTGTCCACTGCTAGGGTAAGTGCCCTCTCTCTGAGACCCAGAGGGTCAATGATAGGATCAAAAAAAAAGGAAGAAAAAGAAAATGCAAAAAAAAAAAGGAGTTGCCTCTCCAGTGTTCACTTCTCAAAGAGCAAAGAAGTGTGTGGGGGGGTAAGGCATGGAAATCGCATGGAAGGCCCCTGGTGCCCCCAGGCCTGCCCTGGTGGGGACCCTGCTCCATAGGTGCTGTGCTGCTTCAGTGGCTATCAGCCTGCTGTGCTGCTGAGCTCCACTTGCCTGGTGCTTGTTTCCCCGTGCTCCCTTACTGGCACATCCCCAGTGGCTTTTAAATCCCGTGCAGCGGTGCATGGGCCTAATGTTATCAGCAGGCACCACCCAGATGGATGGACATCATGCTTATAAAGTTGTGCTGCTGCACCACACATTGTGCTGGCCCATGCTCTCCCTCTCTGGCAGGGAAATTTCCTGAATTCCTCACCGGTACCAGTCTTCTCCTTGTAGCTCTTGGCAGGCTCTTCGGAGGGTTGGGCAATTGTGCCCGGGCTTCACTGCCACAATATGGTTATGGGCACCATGGGACACACTTCATGGCCAAAAGCATCCACTGCACCAAAATCAAACCAGTTGTCCCCCCTCTAGGCATACCCACATCACCAACAGCAGCTTCCAGCCTCAAGGCTGATACCACACAGATAAAGCACTGTGTACATTGATTGAAAATACAGAAACTTACAAGAATAAAACTTTAATTCAAATATAAATAAATAACAAAGGCAACAAACAGTGAAAACTGACTGAAACACTTCTGTATACCCTCTCCCCTGTCCCAAAATGGTAAAACAATAGATAAAATGATAGATCTAAAATGCCCCTTTGAAGTTTTCTGCCTTTCCAAAAAATGAGTCCAAGCAGAGCAGGGGCAAGCCTCTTCTGTAGAGCTGAGGTGACCCTCTTTTGGAAGCAATGGGCATACTGCAATGGAAGAAAGAAGATGTGGGGGTTTGCCCCAGACTCCCAAACTCACTTTTGTCACCTCCCTTTACAGCAGATTTCTTGAGCTATTTGTTCCCAAAATACCTATGCACTTACTGCAGCTAAATATCCTTCTTCAGGGGTCTGTGTTGATACATCAGTCATTCTCAAGCAAGGTACAGCTGGAGGGCAATTGGGAGAGAGAGAGAGCAATTAGCCTGACATGTTTAAACGTACCCTAATAAGTACTTTCATGGTTTCCCCTATTACCATATCCCCAAGCTTCCTCTCCTTCCCCCCACCCCCACATCAATAAGTTGGATGAATAAGCAGCAATAAAGAATTGTGGCTGATGTTAATCTCACAGGGCACGTCTA
>NW_017728922.1:17782565-17799396 GCF_001723895.1 Crocodylus porosus
CAACCCATCCCCCAGACAGAAAACTTACACTGGCTGCACTTCTGCTTCTGGCTCTTGATCCCAGTGTTGTGGCTGATGGGAGGGAGAGGCTGGGATTGGTGTGGTGGTTGGAAGTAGCAGGAGGGAGAGGTGAAAGCATGACTACAGTGGGTGGCTAACGCATGACCACAGTGAGTGACGGGAGCATCACCACCGTGATAATATGTGTAGTAGTGGTGAAGCATGTATGATAAAGCAGGACAAGAATGCGGGGGGAGATGGTAGTGGAGAATGGAGGAATGCCAGTAGTAGGGATGTGGGTTTTTTTGTCACAATGCAAAATAATTTGAGCCACCCAAACCTCACGTATGTGTAAAGTGTGATGCCATTAAGCTACACAAAGGGAGATTTTCATCACGTGTACATGACATCATCGTCACATGTACAAGCACCCACTTGTGAAGTCTGTGACATCAGCTGGTGACTGCTGAAGCTACAGGTTAGCCTCACTTCAGAAAGCACAGTGTAGGGACTGACAAACCTCTATCAGATGGAGAGGCAAGGGAGATAGGAAAGCCAGAAGCCTTTTGGTGCCTGCTTTTGTAAAGATGATTTTATCATCTCAGTCGAGTAGAGATACAGAGCTAGTCTAGCTCAGCATAGTCAGGATTCAATACCCAAATGCCTTTCAGAGTTGGGGAGGGAAAACACCTGGCAGCAGATGGGTTGGCAGTCTGTTGGCAGTCACAGAATGGCATTAGTGTTACTCATAGGAACCTGACTGTTAGTAGGTACCAGGAAAAGGATCCAGGTTAATGTCCCAGGGAAGCATATATCCTGCTGTAGCCTTTATGGGTGACATGATTGTTCCAGGCTCAGGTTAAGGCATTGGGATGGGACTTAGAAGAGCTGGATTCAGTTCCCACCCCTGCTATGAAACATTTCATAGATTTCATAGACATTAGGGGTGGAAGGGACCTCACAAGATCTTTGAATGAGCTTCAGTTCAAGTGTCCCTGCCACCATTTGGAAGCACAGGGACACTGATACACAAGATACTGCGGTGTTTTTATTAGAGCAGCTCTGAGCCACTTTAATTAAAGTGCCCTCCCCCCTGGAGTACATGTAAAAGTGCCTGCAAGCATTAGATTTACTGTGCATTAACTAAAGTATGTTTATACATGTATAGACATGCCTAATGTAGACATACTTGTCAGGCATTTTCTGCTAAGTGATAATCACCACAGAGCAGTCCCTACCCCAGTCTATAGGAAACTGAAGCAATTCCTGACTGTACATGGAAGTTAGGGACCCTGTGCACTTGTTATATTTGGGCCTACTGCAGGTATCTGGCAGGCAAAAGTTAGGTGCACACACTGGAAAATGTTACCAACTGAATAGAAACCGTCTGGGATAGAGACAGACATTCATAAAACCTGAGCTTGAATAGATTCAATCTCTGCAGGTTAGACTAACCTGCAAAGCTTGAACCAGTTTGGAGGTGCAGAGACAGTCCCTTGTCACTCCAGAAATGTAGGCACATGCCTGCAGTGGCTCAGGTTAGAAGCCAGGGGGCACTAGAGCACCCCTCCCTTCCCATCAATAGTGCTGAGTGGAGGCAGGGCACGGGCAGGCCCAGGCAGGGTCTCTGATTAGGGAGGGGTTTAGGCCCTGGAAGCCCATGGCAGGCAAGAGAGCAGCTTGGTGCAGAGGACAAGGGCTACCTTCCAGGCCTGGGAGCTGTGAGTTGCAGGGAAACGAGAATTCCCACAGGGGAGGGGGAGTCCCCCTGGTTAGTTAAGGGCTCCTGAAAGTGGAGGTCCCACTGGGAGGGCCCCCCTAAAGTTACCAGCTTCCTTGTAGGGCTTCAGAAAAGCCCAAGGGCGTTGGGGTTTCCCCTAGGGATTAAGTTTATCTTTGGGGTTCTTGTGTCATAAGTGGTGTGATGTTATGCCTTATATTTTGTGAACTCTCATATTTGTAAATTAGTAGATGAATAGAGTCCTAGGGCTGTGCTGGGACCCCCTGTTGCTATTATTTCACCTGTTGTTGATTTGTATTTATTTGTGTCTTATTTATTGTTCACCCATACTTATGTATAGTTTATCTGTTGGCTATCTATGTTTATTTTGGGGTTTATCTGTTTCAGATCAGATACTTACTGTTATCTGGAGTGCTGGTGTAAGGTTTTAAAGCATTTACCCAGCATTCATTCCTGCCTGTGGCAGGGGGTCAGGCTAGATCATCTGTTCAGGGGCCCCCTGCATGCTCGGTGGTGAACACAGAAATGGATCAGAAGTACTTTCAGTCCACTTCCAGGTCTGCCGCTGAGTGCGCGGGGGACCCCCCTGCGCCTCCCCCAGCTTGGCAATCGGCTGCAGGGGGATCCCGGGTGCCCTCCCAGACCCAGGAGGCACCAGTCCCCAAGCTGGTGGGGGGTCCCTCGCACACTCCCCGGTGAACCCAGAAATGGATCAGAAGTGCTTCTGGTCTCCTGGGTCTGCTGTGAAGTGCACTGGGGATCCCCCTGCCATGCTCCTATGGGACTCTCCTTCCACCCCAACATCTCAGCATGCACAAGCTGCCTGCTACCTTGAGGTATGTAGAAAATGCATTTAAAGCTGTCTCTATGTCTGAATCATTGGATCTTTCCGAATCTCTCTGAATTGATTCGGAGGGTTCCAGTTAAAAGGTCTCATGATTCGATTCAGCTTCACACAGCCCTAGTAAATAGGTGTACAATTAAAGTGCATTACACTTTCAACAGTGTAAACAGTTGCATCATTAAAGCGGTGCAAAAGGGCTCATATTTAAGCTGCTTTAAAGGCAAATTTTATGGTGTGTACAAAGGCCTGTGGATTCCATTTCTATGCCTTGCTAGTAAAATAACCCAAGTCAGTGGGATAAGTCATTGGGGGCCAATTTTTCCTCTAAACTTGGCTCCTTAATTCTGAGTGCCCTACTGCAGATAGAATTAGATGATTCAAATATTTAGACCTCCAGTGTTAGCAGCCCCTTTTGAAAATGTTGGCTCTCTCTGTGCCTCAGTTCCCTTCTCAGCAGAGCCAGGATAACCACACACACCTCAAATAACAGCTTTGATACAGTGTTTGTAAAATGCTTTTAGATCCCTGAAGAACTTGATCCTGTCTGGTACATGCCCACAGAGAAAAGTCAACTGAGGTGGGAAAGAAGGGAATATGATCTTGAATTAATAAGAGCACTGCATAGTCACAAAGGCACTCCTGTCTAAAGACCTGAAAGAGTGGAATGTGTGAATATATCTCACCAGTGTGAGGAGGTTCAGATCTTAGCCACTTGTCTCCCTTGAAACTGCCCACACCATGCCCTATTTTTACTCTGTGCTCTCACAAGAAGGAAGTGGGTGTTGGTTTGGTGGGATTCAATGCTGCCTTTAGCGCATACAATAATAAATGTGTCACCTTTGCTTCTGCCTTATCTGGAGCAGGTTTCAAATGCTACAGAACAACATAGTGGAGCAATTATTAAGTGTGTTATAAGGAAGGGAAAGAAATTCTCCCTGAAGGAGATGTAGATATTTTCCATTTACAGATCCATTTTCTGTAGAGGAAAGTAATGGATCCCGAAAACAACATAATGGAATGAAGAAATGATGATGATAACAGTGATGAGCCAGTCGGGTTGCATTCATTGTTTTTACCACTTTATTTCCTCTAATGCTTTGGATACAGATAATGTCCCTTTGCTCAGTGTTTCTTATTGTTTTCTCTTCCTGGCCCAGGAAGTACAGGTACTTTAATATGGCATGAAGCTGATGGAAAGGCCATCTCATCTCCTTGCCAGGGTCTCAGCTTGCTGAAATACTGTTTTCTGATTTTGTACAGCCAAGGGCTGCAGCAGGTTATATCTGAGACCTTCATCCCTCCTGCAAGACAGACTGGGGCTAGGAAAGCATTAGTGAAGCCCTGTTCTCACCGAGTGGAAATCCCTCCCGCTTCATGTTGTTACAAAGCTTTGCCCTCCTCTCATTAGAACACATCAGAACAGACTCAATTAATCTAATTAGAATGCTCCAGTGTTTCTTCACCGTCAACATGTATTAAACCCCTGCATGTTTCAAACTGGTTGCAGGGGTGCTTTATTTTAAACCTTGTTGAAAGAGCTTTAGATAAAGTATCCCGTGGCCATTTTGAAAGTCTGCAGGGCCTAATACACATGATGGTGAGCTGTTTTAATTAGAGCAGCTGCCCAGGAACCGCTCCAATTAAAAAGCCCCCCAGGCACGTGTACAGGCAGCCTAATTTTAAAATGAATTTGCTGCTGGCTTGTTTGCACTCAGGGAAGGAAAGCCTATATCCTTCTCAGGACAAAAGCCTGCCCCCTCAGCCAAGGACATCACAGAGCCTGGAAGACAGGAGTGCAGATGTAAAGTTCACAGCCAGAGGGCCATTTACAAATATGGAGTGGTGCTGGGTTGATAGCAATGGAGCATGCCAGCCTCCATTCAAAGGGATGGACCTAGAATTAGTAGCAATGGTATAAGCTCTCCCCCCCACTCCCCACACATATGCCTCAGCTCCAACCTGGGGATTCTCTCTGAGAAAACGAAGGGAGCTTAGTCTTAACATCTGTGTTACTATTATCATTTTTATAACAGAAAGTGCCAGAAACTCCCAACCACTATATACTTTACAGACACAGCCTCTGCTTCTGTGTAAGAGGGAGATGGTAACTGAGAGGTTAAATCAGTGGAGTCCTGCTATTTGGCTCCCTGGGTCTAAACAGACCCAAATAGAGCATGGTGTGCACTGAACCAGCCCTGTAGATGGAACCCAGGACATGTCACTCATGGATGGGCTCATGTGGCACAGATCTTGGAGCAGCCAGAATGGGCCTGCATGCAGCACCGTCCAGTTGGGGGTATATAGCATGGATCCCAGACCAGCCAGAATGGGTACAGCACTACACGCTGTACCTGCCCCGGCCAAATGGTGCCACACGTGGCACTTACCTTGACAGGTCTGGGACTGCACCCCACACAACACTTGCTGCAGCCAGTCTGGGACCTATCCTGCATACATTGCCTGCAAGTGCTGCATGCGGGTTGGGTCCCGGTCTGGCTGGAGTGGACACCATGTGCGGCGTGGTTCCAAGAACGGGCACTGTGTGTTGCAGTCTGGCCAAGGCCGGTACCGCACATAGCAGGAAGCCCATTCTAGCTAGCCTGGGATCCATGTTACACATCCCAGCTGGACTGCCCTGCACATGTTCTAGTTGTAGTTACCCCGGGGTTCCCAGATCAGCTGGAGTGGGTGCTGGCTGTGGTATGTGGGTGCAGAGCAGCTGTATGCAGTGTAGTTCCCAGACCAGCTGGAGTGGGTGCTGGCTGTGGTATGCTGGGGGAGAAGAGAGGGGAGGGAAGCCATTCAGTGAGCCCAGTCTAACCACAAACCAGCCCCATGCCATTCATGTGGCCTGTGGGGCCAGATGAATATGACACCCCTGGGTTAAGTGACTTGCTCAAGGACACTCAGTGAGTAGAAAGAGCTTGGAGGTGAACCTTTGCATTTTTAAGCCACTATATAATCAGAAGACCATTGTTCCTCTCAGCTATGGAGAAGAATATTCTCAGCCTCTCCTAAGAGTGCTAACAGGCAGTTCAGTTAGTGCCAATGGCAGTGCGACACTTGTCTCACAGAAAATGAGCTTACAGCCCCAATAGCCACCTAGCAGCCATCTCTTGATAACATATTTCTGCCCTTTGCAGTCTACAAGGGATCTGAATGAAAAATCTGGCTAGAAATGGCTCCCTCACTCCTTATCAACCCTGCCCCAAATCTTCCACTTCCCTCCAGTAGCTCCTTCTAAATATGTACAGTCTGAACTCACTGCATGTCTGCTCCACTCCCCTCTTAAGCAATCAGTGCTATTGATCCAGGTTTTTTCATGAATACTAATGTTTGTCACATGCTGTATACTGCAACCTTTGACTTTGTCTGGCCAAAAAAAGGGAAAGAAAGGGAGAGAAAATGAGAAAGGACATGGAGTTTAGGTGAAACACACAAGTGCAGAGAGCAGGTCAGGACAACTCAACTGGAAGTAAGGGGTATACAGCTGTATAGACCATTGTCACTGGAAACAGGTATTTTCACAGGTCCCACAAATATTTGCTACCTGAGAGCTGAGCCAAATAAAATGCAGAGAAAAACTCAGGAGTTGAAGGTAGCAGGCTGCAAACAATGAATGCAGGGTCAAGTATTTGTCTGCTGTGATCTGTGCTGCTTTGGATATCGGCTGCAGATTTCTTTGTCACCAGCAACACTGAGGACCAGACACCTATTCACTCTTTGGCTGGGATGGTGCTGGCTCTGAAGATCCCAGATTGCAGGTGTGTTCACTGGGTTCTGAAATATTTGGAAAAGAACGAAGTGGCTTTTTTTTGCTGTATCTGAAGCGAAAAAGAAAAAAAGAAGCTCTGAAGAGCCAGGTGATAACATGACACAGTTACAGTCACACTGTAGGGTCTAAAAGAAGCTTAGAAGGCAAAGTGTTTAAATGGATCTTCTAAAAGAGGCACAAATGTTAGCTTGACATTTCATATTTGATTATATATGTGACAACAACTGAGTAGGGAAATCTGTATGAGGAATATCCATAGATTTGCTGCCGAACAGGTTTCATGGATAAGTTATTCAGAGCCTTCCCAGCATTAATTACAGTCTTTTCTCTATGTCTTCAATAGTTTTTTTTTTACTAAGAAAAAGGAAAGTTACTTTCTTTGGTGCTAACTGGGGAATATCAAACCTTACTTCTCAAAATCTGCACTAAAGAGTTCTGAGGCCTAACTTCGTGCCAGGCTTTCTGGAAAGTCTTTTACAAAACACAGCAGAACCCTGGCCTGTACTTTTGCAAAGCTGAGGCAAGGTATTAGAGGAGGATTGGTATAATACTATTGCCTCAGCATTCCCTGCATCCTTACACTGTCACCAGCATCAGTCTTATTAATGCCTAAAAAAATCCAGGTTTCCATTTTACCAATGTCAAAGCATTCTCTGCTATCTCCATGCAGCTGTTTTTCTGCCCAGGCAGCCTGCTACTGTGTTATATAACAGGACTGAAGGGAAACTTGCACAAGGTGATGATGACAAAAATGTGCATAAAAAGCATAGGTATGTTTGTGCGCTATTTGAACGTACGTATCTGTGCATGCAGATTTGATCTGCGTGAGGCTGTGCTGCAAAAGGAGAACAAAACAGCAGCTTCAGTTAGCATGGGGGCTGACAGCCTCTTCTCTAAGGAGACAGACCGATTAATTGATGATGGGATCACCTTTGCCAGCTCCTATTTAAGCAGACAGACTCCTAATAGCAGAAAAGAAGCATGCATAAAGAAGTGGGGCATTGTCACCCCTAGAGTCTAAGGTGGTGTTTAGGGCCAAGTCATGATCTGGCCTTTTGTGTTTATATGGGAGGAAGGAGTGGAAATGGAAAGTCCCCTCATGTTCTTGTGTGGCCTCCTTAGCTTGCAAGTGCAGAGGGAAAGAGAAAACAGCTGGGTCAAGCAGGCAGTGAATGGGAGGCTACCATGGTGGATCCAGCTGGGCAGAAAGGAAATTTAAAGGGATGTCAAGAGGGCATTCAGGGGTCGGATGGAGAGAGGGGGATACAAGGTGAGGAGAAAGAAGAGAAGCAAGACTACAGAGAGAGAACCGACCCTGGGGCTTAGGGGAGAGCCCTGGTCCCCTGACTTACCTTGTGAGAGCCAGCAAAGAGTTTGCTTGGACAGAAAGCACCAGCAGAGTAGTGGAGGAAACTGCTCTGCTGGTGAGTCCAGTCCCAGGGGGTGAAGGTAACCACTCTGGGAACCTGGAAGAAAACAAAGATACAGATGAGATTACACCCCAGGAGGGGGAGAGTCCATCCCCACCCTGAAGGTGAGGGTGGGGTTAGAAGTAAGGAGTAGTTGTCTTGTGACCTGTGCAGGGAAGAACAGGGCAAGCAGCCAAACTAAGAGGAAGACTCCAGTCAAGGGGTCTTTAAGACTGAGACTGGAGCATCAGCATCAGAGGCAAGTAACAACACACTGGGAACACCTGGTGTGATTAGGGCAGGGGATGGGGATGGTGGAGCCCTGCAAAGACCAGCTGATGTCTTGAGCCTATAACTAACCCTTTTGTCTCCCAGGAGTGCTTTGACACGTCTCTCTCAAACATCAAGGACATGGCGGGAGATTTTCCAAAGGACAAAACACTACCATCTCAACAGGGTGATGACTTGGCTCTAAGCAGCATGCCCTTGACCTCCTACACATGGGATTAGGTATGCAAGTGGAGGGGGTCCATGGGCCTGATCCTGCCTATGGACGGCCCCATGCCACTCAACCTACCCATGAGGCAGATGAGTTTGACATCCCTGTCATAGGTAATTAACCCATGGCATGAAGCAATTACATTCACAAGTTTTATTTGTTAGCCTTGACTGCAGCCTTATATACCATCATTAAGTTCTGGTGACTAGTTTCTAATTTTCCCCATTTTGACCAAGGCAAGCAATCATAGATCGTTTTATTTGGGAAAGATGATTTGTAGTGTAGCTGTATAGCACGGTCAAACTCATCTGACTCTACAAGCCAAATGAATGACACTGGGCGAGTCCATGGGCCAGACAAGGCCTAGGGGCCATAGACCCACTCCTCCCTCCCACCCCCCATGCCAGATCTAGCGCCCACAGCACCTGCTGTGCCCACTCTGGGATCCGCACTGCACACAGTACCCCCTGAGACTGGTTCAGGACCATCACGCAGCACTTACTGTAGCTGGCCTCAGACCCATGCTGCATGCTGTGCCAGGGGGCACCATGTGCAGTGCAAGTCCCAGATCAGCTGGAGCAGGCATTATGTGTGGCATGTCTCTGGGAGTGCCTGGCATGGGTGCTGCATGCAGCATGGTTCCCAGAACAGCTGGCATAGGTGCCCTGTGCAGCGTGCCTCCTGGGCTCTGCCTGCAGGGCTGGTCTGAGTTGGTTCCAACCCAGGGGCAGCACAGGGGGCTAGATAACAGGGCTTCATGGGTTATGTTTGACACCCCTGCTGTAGAGTGACAACTGCCAGAATTAAACTTGAGACTTATTTACTGTGTAGCAGTCTATTGCTGCATGTGCTCTGAACTCCACATACTTGCTCAGAGTGACTTAAAGTGGCTAGGCCTCACCATGATATGGGTCAGAGTTATATTTGTGGCTACTTGAGGAAGAGATGCGCAAGACACATTCCTAGTCCCCCTCCTACCTCAAATCAGGTGATATGAATATTTTTACATACAAATACAAATACAACCCACTTTCTTGCACATTTCTTCAGTTCCTGATTTCTTCCTAAAGCTCCCTCTAGTGTTTTCAAGTATGACTGATGCTAACTAGCTACACTCTCCCAAACAAATAGTATAGATGATACAATCTTCACAGTGTACTGCACCACGGTGTATTGTGTTTTGTATATGCCTCTTAGATTTATGGTTTGCCCTTTGTCTTTGTTATTCGTCTCTCAAATTCTTCCCCTAAGAATTACATTAGTTACTATGGAAACTATTATGTCATTGGTATGAGTAGTCTTAGTGACAGCCACAAAAGCAGCAAAAGTCAATTTATATACTGTACCTTCTACTTAGTTCAGTCACTAGCTAATTGGATCTTCCACTGAATGTGATCAAACACTCTGTAACCAAACAGAGCCTGCGTGGGAAAAATAACATTTCCACTCATTGCTGGGATCACTTTGTGCAAGCTTTATGGGCTATTTCACTACCTACACAGGCAAAAAATGCAGAGGACTGATGCTGTAGCTAACAACCATCAGTTCACACTGACTTTAGTGGAACTCAAAGGCATTTTGTACCTCTCAGGAGGATGTACTGATACTTTGAAGTATCCGGTCCTAAGAAAGGAGTTAAATTCTGAATGAGACAGAAGCAGAAAACCAAGACCAGAGACAATATAAGACAGATCAACAGAAAGTGTGCTTATTTAGTCCTGATAACTGGCATCCAGGAACTGATCAAAAATGCCTGGTTTAGACACAGTATTGTATATTATGCAAACCAGAATATTCCTTTTTGTTTTTTTAAAGGGTGATAACATCACCTTCTTATGAAGGTCAAAGTTTTGTGACTTCTTTTGCATAATACAAAAGATATACAAGTATCCATTTCAAGCTTCTTGTCTTCTTCGGCAATCCCTCACAGTCAAGGATGATAGTCTTCCATGATTGTCTTATCTGTATGTCAGAGATGGCTGATAAGACCTATCCAGGATCAACAGACTCTGTTGCAGCTCTGACATGTGTTTCTGTGTGAGGTAGGTGGTGCTGGATTTTTTTTGTCTGGTCTGTGACATGCAGTTTCTGATGCTCCTGCTTTTCCATCTCCTGTTGTTGTCCTTAGGTTTCGAAGTACTGAGATCCCTGCAACAGACTCTTCCTCCATCTGGGGCAGTCCTGGGTGATAGTCTCCTACAAGTTGACACTGATGTTGCCTTTTTTTAAGTTGGCCTTGAGGACATCTCTAAAGCGCTTTCTGGCTGAACTGGGAGAATAAAACTTGCTTTGGGAGTCTCGAGTCAGACATCCAGATGACGTGGCTGGCCCAACAATATTGATGTTGGATCACCGCCTCAATACTCATGCTTTCAGCCTTTGGTGTCTTTGAGAAATACAGGTGCATGAGATTGTCTCATATATATGTGTGTGTGTATATATATTGATATATATATACATCAATCTATCCACAACTAGAAGTATAGTGGGATAATATTTCTTATGGCTGTATATCGATCTGACAACCACAAAACAACATTTAAAGAACATTATTCAGGTGGCAAGAGTTCCTCAGAATTAGGAACCATCAAAATTAAAGCTACTTGTGTGACTTCATTCATCATCATAAAATGGGCATTATGTTATAGTTGTTAACATGTACCTGATTACTATTTCTTATTGAAGGACTCCTGCCTTATTTAATGCATAGGATGGTGCTGTTCAAGTGATAAATCAGAGCTGGGTCATGAGGGGTGCTGCTGTCTGGAGAACTATCTCATTTGCTGCTATAGCTAGGAGGTGTCTAGTGAATGAGGTAAAGGATAGCAGGAGACAGAGGAGGGCCTCAGGGTTAAGACATTTGAACACTGCTTAGGGGAATAGGATTCTGTCCCTGCCTCTGCTGTGCAGCTCCTGCATAATGTGGGATAAGTCACTTAAATCAAAATATTCAGAGGTGGCCACTAATGGCATGTTTCTCATTTTCTAGGTACCTGACTTGAGATCCTGGGGGCTGATGTGCAGAAGTGTGGAACACTCACAGCCCCAATTGCCTTGAAGAGACGCATTGATGAAGTACTGTCTAATGCTTAGTACTATAAAAAATTAAGACATGGTAACCTCAATCAGGACACTGAAATTTGGTGCACATGTGACCTCGACCTCTCCCCTGTCTCTGTTCCTTATCCATAAAATGGGGATAGTACCCACATTCATCTTACAGGGAGATAGAAATTCATCAGTGTCTTTGAAACACTCCCATGCTGTACCACTGATGAGCACCACAGAAAAGCCCATGAGGAAATGAATAATTCTGTCTTAAGAGCAGGATCTGATTATTGTGCAGTAAATAAGGCCTTTGTCAGGTGCCACACACTGAATACTGAGGAGAAAACAGTATTTAGCAGCTGCATCTTAAATGAGCAGTGTTCACCCCATGCACTAAATGAGGTAGGGGGTCCTATGGGAAAAATAATATGCTGATGTCATGAAAGGCTCTGTCCTAATGCAGGAACAAAGGGGCAAAATGAAGGCTGTGCACAGAACCTTAATTATGCCATTTCTTCCCTTTGGAGTAGCTTGACTTTGCAGTCTTAGTCAATGTAGTTTTCTGGTGAGTAATATATATATATATGACTAGATCTAGAGAGATTTGGGGCTATGATGATAGGAGCATTTTGAACAATGGCTTGTCAGACATCCTGTTTCTACACTGATGTGAAATGGCATGTCTGAGGATGTTCCCAGTTGATAGCAGAGCAGTACTCTCAAATGCCTCCTCAATGTGAAACGTCAGCTATTTCAAGTGATTGGGCACTTCTGTATTCCTGCTAAGAACCCACAACACCAATCTGGCCCTGGCTATAGACACCAGAAAACTCCCCATCTCATCACCATGGCAAGAGGAGTGGAGGGAGGGGAGAAGTTTTCAGAAAAAAAAGAACCTATCTCAATTCAGTACAAAACAAGGCTTAATTCTCCAGTGATCTGTCAGGCAAAAATTAGCAGAATTAAAATGCAGTGCGGTTCTCAGCACAAAGACAGACCTGGAATCTACTGCATTGCAACTGTCAGCGAAACAATGTTACTGCAGGATGTGGCAGCTGGGGCTAAATATGTCAATGGGCTGGGCTGGGCCGGGCTGAGCCTTTGTTTTTATTTCCCTTGTTTGTCTCTGTGCAAGACAAATTTATTAATAATGATCCAGCCACTTCAATTACTGCTGCTTGCTTTCTCGCTTTGGTGGGCATTTGATGAGAGAATCAATATCAGTCCTTCTGAAGGTTATGAATGGTGGAACACATCCCCCTCCTCTCTAGTGCTTTCTTCCAAACTAGCACACACAGAACCTGGGTGCATCTGTGTGTTCGTCTGTTAGTGGTGTGGACACTGCTCCAATCATCCTGGTATCCTGGTACTGCCAATTGTGTTTGTGGCTCTGTAGCTTGTTGACCTGGTGACTGATGTCAGTATGACAGCCTGAGACATACAAGTCCTTCATGTGGTGGAGTAGGTGTGGTATGGACAGGAACAGCTCAGGATTCTCCACGCTACAGCCTGCAGCCCCCTCTCAAAAAAAGGGGAAAAGGCCCAGTCTCCACCACCCAATCTTCCATGATTTCTGCACTGACACTGCTAAAACAGGGCCTGGCAGTACCATGTGGACATTCATTAACTAGAAACAGGGCGGAGATTATTGTATTACTGAAGTGGCTGCAGAAGAGCAATTAGATGGTGGTAACAGTCACTCACTAGCCCTTCAGGTGACCTTGAGCTAGTGAAAGGCAACCAAAAACATATGCTCTCTCCTCTAATCATTTACAACAGGGGAGACTCAGCCCTTGGCAGAGAGCTGGTATATGGCTCTGGCATCAGTGAAGACTTATATTATAGGATGCATATGGTGCATAGGCCTTTGCAATGATCCCCTGTGCTGGCTGCACTTCTCCCAGTGGCTCTGAGGTGCAAGTGCATTGTGTGTTACTTGGTGGCCTTATAGGCTAAGTACAGACCAAGCCCGAGGCTGAATCAATTCAGTCTTTGCAGATTAGTCTAAAATGCAGAGATTAAACTGAGAAGCAACTGGACAGACATTCACTTTTGATGCAGGAAATGTAGTCACATGCCTGCAATGGCTCAGGCCAGAAGCCAGAGGGTGCTAGAACACAGATCTCTGGCACATAGCCAGAATGGGCTGTGTGTTCGTTTCTTCTTCCTGTTGCCCCTGAGGTTTCTGGGATTTTCAGTCCAGAATCACTACAACAGGACTCTGCAGAGTTGCTCATCATTTCCTCTTCCTGCTTACAGGTGCATCTGGGATTTGTAGTCCACAGTTGCAGCCAGCAGTAAGTTTTTAGCAGGGCAGGGCAGCTCTGTACTTGGGGGAAGGGAGGCTCAACCCCCCCTCCCTGGCCCCAGATGGGGTTCGCCTGGAGGCATGGGGGGCAATCCCTGCCTGCCCCCCAACCCTTTGCTGCTGGAGCAGACAGCCCAGCCCAGCCCAGGGATGGAAGGCATGCTGAGGACTGTGATTTAACTTGAACCAGGAGGGGGTTTGGAACAGAAGTTTCACAAACTGGTTTGTCCCAAATCAGTTGAGTCTAATACTACATTCAATCAGTTTTATCTTAAACCAGTTTCAGCCATTTTGAAACTGGTTTATGTGCAGTGAGCTTCTTTTCTGTTACAGGTTTAATCCAGTTTCTGATCATTTAAACTGGTTTATGTGTAACTTCTGTCCCTAACAATAGCATCTAAAACATTGCCGGGTTTTTCTCTGCGATGCTTATAAAGACAACAAATGGGAATGGGCTTCAGAAATTTGCTTTCCCTTCAGCAGCACAAGCCTTCACATGCAAAGGGGTGGAGCTGCAAAGAGAGACCAGGAGACTGGCTGTTTGGAGATGACACCATACCATTGCCTTGAAGTCTCATCCCACAGTCCAGCATCTGCAGCAGGATTTAGGGGAAGTGGTACCTTCTACTGCAAGCAGCGGTTGTGGTGAATTAGCACAGAGCCTGCTTGGGATACAGATGAGAGGAAGGGAGTTGTTCTCTACCTGGGGATCAGTCTGATTCCATAGCTGGAAAAGAACTGCCTGGCAGCAGAATTGCTGTGGCCAGCTGTGAATTATTAAGGCCACAAAAAACCATTCAGTCTCAGAGGGGTTATGCACAGACTGATTGAGTAATGGGATAAGCCAGTGAATTGCATACCCAGATCACACAATCTGCCTGAAAAAGGAGCCTAAGCAGCAGCAGGTTGCTTTTATGTGGTATAGATTGTAAAGCAGCCTCTGCCCTGCTATTCGTCACCTGGCTGCCAGCTAATCAGCCTACTACCTTTATATAGCGCTCATCAATTTAGCATGCTGGTGCCTAAGACAATGAATATAATCAACATGTGCCACTAGGTGGTCTAGCCTAAGTCTCTCTCTTCTGCCCACTTCCTAGGGTTCCTGTATGAGCACTGGGTTGCATGTGTAAACATCTGGTGTTGATTTCACCCTTCCCTACACAGAGTGAAACTCGTTCCCCACCTGGAGTACACAACTCCAGGCACAAATAGAAGAGCAGTTCCCTTTTGCAACTCATAGAGCTTTGCAGAAAGTGCTATGAGTTGCAACAATTCCCTGGACCAAAGAGAAGTTCACTGTTGGGTCCAGGAGTTGGGGATTCTAGTTTCTTGCTGCCATCCTGCAGCCCAGTCTCCATAGCAATACCACCCCCTCCTCCCAGTCCAGACACTGTTTTCAGAATGGTAGGAGGGAAAGGGAGCAGAGAGAGCTCATTCTTGGGGTTGTCCGGCCAGTGTTGGAGGGTGGAGTGGGTGGATTGGAGTGCTCCCACAACCTAAGGCGGGGGGTTCCAATTCACCTGCCCTACCCTCCAGTACTTGCTGAAAAAACCCAGACCAAGGTCCCTCTACTCCAGGGGTGGACAAAATGTGGCCAGCAGGCCAGATGCAGTCCGCCAGGCCATTCTATCTGGCCCGCAGGGCCCCTAAAAAATTTAGAAAATTAATATTTATCTGCCCTGGCTGCCTATTATGCGGCCCTTGATGGCTTGCCAAAACTCAGTAAGTGGCCCTCCACCCAAAATAATTGCCCACCCCTGCTCTACTCCCTTTTCTCACTCCCATTTGGAAGGGGGAGTTCCGCAGACACAAGTTACAGAACATGCTCCATTATGAAACGTGTTTATCTGAACCCTCATGCAGTGAGGGTTCAGATTTTCACAAGATCAGGCTCTTTTAAAGTGGTCTGCAGTTGTGCATGTCTGTTTGGTCATGGCTGTAGACCACTTTCTGGGGCCAGATTAAGTGAAAATTGTCACTTCTGTCTGCACCCTCCATCTGCATTGGAATTTGCCAGCCTCTGCCAGGAAATCATGACCCTCCTTGTCAGTGACACGACTTTATAACAATGCCAGACTGCACTTTGCATAGAATTTCCTACCTGAGGATCTCCATGCACTGG
The DNA here is from genome assembly GCF_001723895.1 of Crocodylus porosus. Classification (NCBI taxonomy): domain Eukaryota; kingdom Metazoa; phylum Chordata; order Crocodylia; family Crocodylidae; genus Crocodylus; species Crocodylus porosus. The sequence goes on from NW_017728922.1 coordinate 17,798,312, forward strand.
GTACGCACTCATGAATTAAGAATCATATCACCCCAGTGAGCTGAGGCAAAAAGTATTTATTACCCTGATTTCCATTTCTCTGGCTTAACTACTTAATGTTTTGCCTTTTCTGTAGGTTTCTGGGAAATATATACAACCTGAAGGTAATTCTGCAAGGGAACTAGCATTGATTGGGTAGCAGTCGCAAAATTACATTTTTTTCTTTCAGATCCCACTAACTGTGGTTTGAGTGCACAGCTTGGAAACTGGATTTTCCACTGTTAGTCCCAGCACTGTGCCAGAGTAAACTGATTGAATACAAACTAAGGATGCATCTGCTACATCTGGCTGCACTAAAAAGCTTTGGACCAGATTATGACATGTCCCTGGAAAGGTATATAACATTCCTGATCCCAGGGTTATATGTTTCCTGGTGGACCCAGTCTATAGATCTAGCAAGTGTGAGTTCCTAGCTGGACAGCCTGGTGCTTTAGCCAAAGACAGGGAGTGTAGGGATTCTTGCCTCTTAAAAGCTCCCCATTCATGCCCTGCTGTGTTGGCCGAGATAGGTGTCCATGGAGGAAGACTTCACTACAGGAGCCCAGTCATAATCACAGTCCTTGTGTTCCCTGAACAAGTATGGCTCTGGATGAGGGTGTAGAGGGAACACAGGCCTCAGGCAGGCATAGCAGAGCCAAACCAAGCCAAGCCAGCATGGTAGAAAGAGAAGTTCTGCTGCATTTTTCCAAAGCAGGACAAGCACTTTCCAGGGGATCTTATGAAGCCCCATGGGGCGCATCCAGACAAGCGTGCACTTGCCTCTTGCCTCAAAACCTTTTGTGGCGGGGCAACAGGCACATGTGGGAATAAAAAAATGTTCCCTGCACTGCAAACTTGCATGCAGGGAGAAAATTAGACCCCTGGATATCCGAGGGTCTAATAAAATTGAAGTTTAAAAAAGTGGAGCAGGGCATGGTCCTGGACCGTGCCCTGTGGCTACCAGAGGCTGGGTCCTCCACAGACACTCTCTGGCTGCCAGAGCGTCTCTGTGGTTGGCCCCTCGCCCTGGTGCTGAAACACATGGCTGGCCAGGCTGCGTGTTTAGC
>NW_017728922.1:17799520-17814029 GCF_001723895.1 Crocodylus porosus
CCCCATAGCTTAAAAAAACCACGCAACCCACCCCCTCGGCACTTACAGGCAGTCTGGCTGCTGTCTGCCTGACTGGGACCCCACCTGCACAGTACTGGGCAGGGTGACAGCCCCAGTGGCCCCAGACAGGCCTGTGCTCCCCGGGGGGGGGGCGGGCTCTGCCAGTAGTGCCACACAGAGGCCAACCCTGCAACCACAGTCCACTGGCAGCTGGCCCAGAGGGGCAGATGCTTCTACTGGCTGTGCAGTCTGCATCCAAGTCTGGCAGGTGCACAGCAGGTCACAGCCAGGCAGCAGCCCCCACTGCCAGATGGCTGCAGTGGGTAGAGGGTGCAGGGAACTCTCAGGGCTGCTTCAGCAGTCCAGCTGGCACAAGGAGTAGTGTCCCCAGGTACCAATTGGCTAGCCCCAGAAGCTCCTGAGAGCTAGTAGTCCTGAGCTACTTGCCAGGGCAGCTTTTTATACTGCTGGGGACAGCACAGGTGCTGGCCCCAGGCTCTAGCTTCCCCTGACTGCAGATCCGGGAGGAGCCAGGCAGGGTTATTTTACCCCAAGTGGCACAATTTGTTCCACACCAAAGTGCATGTCTGAGCACATGCACTGAAGCAAAAAAGCCCCGGCTCATATTTGCACTGCTTCTATTTGAGCTGCTGCAACTGCACATGCTTGCATGTGTAGACGCGCCAATGAAAGCTTCTTGCTAAATCAGCTGATGCTTTTCTGGGTTTCCTGCTGCAGCCTACAGCTATGGAGGGTTTTGCCTCCTTCTATATGGGGAAAAGTGGTCCTCTTCCTTGAATTTCTCAGGTAGATTTTAATAACCCATGTACTGGTCAGACACTGACAGTGTGCTCTTTCTTCTGCTTTACCTGTGACTGATTAAGATGTTATTCATGTTTTGGGATAATGTGCCTTGTAGTGCAGCTGGGTTGTTTGTGTAGTTTTAGGAATAAGTTAGACAAACATTCATAGGGGATGGTTTGAATAGGAATGATCCTGCCTTGAGCAGGTGGTAGCATGAACAACTGGTGCCTCGCGAGACTGGGGGGGACACAATTTGTGGGCAGCAGCATCTGCGGCAGGGTGGCAAGTGGTGACTGCCCACAGAAGCGGGAGGCAGTGGCTGGGGGGGTTGCAAGTGGCAAGTGGCAACTGCCTATAGAAGTCAGCCTTGGCGAGCAGCGAGTAGCGACCGACAGCAGGAACTCTGCCAGCCTGCAAGGGAAAAGCCACAGTTTCCCACATTTTTCTCCTTTAAAGGAGAATCCATTTTTTAAGTTTGCAACTCTTTCATATATTCCTGCAACCCACTTTTGGGTCGTGATCCACAGATTGAGAAATACTGGACTAGATGACCTCCTGAGATCCCTTCCAACCCTACTTTGCTATTATTCTGTGACTCTAGACTTTGGATTGGTCTACACTTAAATGTTACCTGTATAATTACATACATTGAGAGAATGATTTTCTTTTTCCTGGTAAGTTGAATAGTTGATATAAGCTCTAGGGTTGACAGTTATACTGACAAAGAGGTCTACACTAGTGTAATTATCTTGCCTCCCTTATGGGAACAGCTGTGTCAGCATATCCCATTATAATTTCATTCCTCTATATAAGGCATACAGTTTTAATTCTCCCAGCACAGATACACTGGTACAATTTTCTAGTGGGAGCAAGGCCTTTTAAGTGATAAATATAATGCAGGTACCTTTCTGCTCTTGGGGTTAGGAGCCTTTTGACCCATGTCAGAACATCCTGCATGTGTCCACCTCTTGCTTTGTTAGCTTAGTTGCTATTTGTATTTTGCTTGAGATTGGTTCATTAGGGCATGATACATTTTAGCGGACTGCCAGGTCCACTACAGTTAAGCTTGTGAGGTCAACTAGAGTACAAGTAAAAGAACACTGGCTAGAAACAGGGTTCAGAGGAAATGTTTAAACCCAAATCATACCAAACTTCCTTTCTATTTCCCATAAACTGGAAATCCTGTAACGCAGTGTTTCCAAAATGAAATATGCTCCAAATCCTGCAGCTGTTCAGGGAAATTGACATTCTTGTCAGTTTCAGCACTCCTAATAGCTCTGAACAATCACAACATTTCAGGTTCAACAAATCGGCAATTTCTGATGAAGAAAACAGCTCAAACTAAAAGCCACCTGCTTACATGGATTATCTGAAAGGTTTTTATACCCATTAGGGGTGCTGGCTTGAGTTGGTGGTCCAGATGTGAGGTTACTTGAAGGCATTTCTCAGATGTAGCCTTCTCTGCCCCCAACAAAAAAAGCATTTGATAAAGTCAGTAAGTTCTTAGAGCTTTTTGAATGTATACCTGAGCCTCAAATTACATCTTTGATTGTCTCCCAACTGACAGCTATTGGTTGATGTTTGTCAGCTATGCCCACTGCCTCTTTAGGGAAGCCATTTTGAAAGATTTGTTAGACAGGATTTGCTCTTCTAGGACTATATGCACTAAAACTCAGAAGCCAGAGAGATTCAAACACAATGTGTACCAAGGCCAAGATAGCAGTGTTTTTCCAAGTAGCTGCCTGACTGAAGAGGTTCCCATGTGTTTCGTGAACCTATACCAGAGGCTCTCAATCTTAGACTCCAGGCACCCCTGAGACAGTGCCAGCTCTGAGCTTTCACTTGTTTTTTGACTATGGAAAAATACTAGAGCAATTCTGTTCCAAAGAATGCAGAAAAATCATAACAGCTCAGAATATTTTTGACACTATGGATTCCTATTTGAAACTTCTGGGTTTGTCTTGTTAATCTTGTGCAAGCATTTGCAAGCACCCTACCCAACACTGTTGTGCCTATGTACTATAAGAGTTCAAATCCTGCTCTTGACTGAAATCTGAGAACGATCTCTAGGTATGGAGTGAGCAACTTGCTATTGGTTAAAAGGTGGTGCAGGTGTAATTTGCTCCAGGTGTAAGCTGTCACTCCATGGTACGGAGAAGTTGACCTGTGAATCAGCGTACATGAGCACTTACTGTGGAGAACCTGGTGTGGGGTAAATCCCTGTCTCCTTTGACCATGGGAGATTGTACCAGCGACAGTTGCAGCAAATGCAGACTTTGCAAAAGGATTTTCTAAAACAATTATTTTACTTTTCTAAAACAATCATTTTTACTTTAGACAGCCTGAGCCTTATACATATCTAAGTAATACAATAAGCAGCAGTACACTCTTCCCTGCCTCAGTTTTCCCACCTCTTTGGACCCACTTTTGATATTTGGGTCTGTTTTTGTTCTGAGTTCCAAGTCCCTGCTCCAAGGCTGAAAGTGAAACCCTAAACTTTTCAGTCTTTTTTTCTGAAATCTCTGCTAGGGCACTTCTATCTTTTGTTTGACTTTTTTTTCTGGGGATTTTCCTAGCTATCTACAGACAGATTGGTGAAACCTAGTTTCAGGATGCAGCCTTCCCATTATTCTGGCTGGGCAAGAGCTATTCAGATGCTGATAGTCTTTAATAACCTTCTTATTCAGAGACAGACACTCTGGCGCCCCTCCCTGTCTCATTAGCACACGGTATGAGAAAAGAATAGAGTAACAAAATCATAAAACAGGGAGCTCATAATTGCAAGCAGAGATCCTAAATTATACATAGATCCCCTGAAGTCCCAGATTCTATGAGTGTATGGCTATCCACCTGTCAGAATTTTTTTTTCTTTTTCTTTTTCCATTTGGGAAATGTGCCCTGCTAATTTGGGCAGCTGATTTAGAAGAAGCTCTACTCTTTTTTGAAAGATAATAAATCACATGTGCATTTGCGGATGTAGGAGAATGATTGTTGGGCATGTGCTGGCTTTCCACCTGAGGGATTATTATAGCAGAACACTAGCCTTGATTGATCTATTAGCATTGATTAACTGGAGGGAAGATGAAAGGCAGGTAGGATAATATTGTTGTGTTTTCTGAACAACAGAAGTGAGTATACTTGATGATCCATAGGTTCCTGAAACACAGCCCTTAGTGATTCTCAGGCAGTGTGCAGTCTCACCCCGGGGGTGCCACAGGGTGCCATGTAATGCTAGCAGTGTTAGGTGTGCAAACATGATTCACAAGATAAATCCAGAGATTTCAAATAGGAATCCATAGCATTAAAAGCACTCTTACTTGCTGTGGTCTTTCTGAGTTCTTTGCAACAGAAGAATTGCTTTGTTATTTTTATGTAGTAACAAAACAAGTGAAAACTAAGAACTGGCTTTTTCTGAGGGGTGCCTGGAGTTTGAAAAGTTTGAGAAGCACTACTCTAACAAGAGATGATCAGGGCATTTTTACATTCCTATGCTCCTTTTTTGGGTGCAGTGATAAGGAGTGTGGGGTGTTGGAGTGGCAAAGGGAAGGGGAATATGGGGATAGGAAGGTGTGGGGAAGAGGAGCAGAAGAGGACAGGGATTTGAGGCTGCAGAAAAGGGAAGGTACAGTGTTTGAGGGGACTTGGGCCAGATGGAGCTGTTGTGGGTCCCTGGGAAGACATGGGACTGGGTGACATTCAGTGTGTGTGTATGTGTGTGTGAGTGCGTGCGCACGTGCACCAGTATCTGGCATAGGTCTGAGCTCCTTTCTCTATCCCCATGTGAGCCAGCAACTGATGAAGACCTGTCACTCTGTGTAGGGACCAGGGAACAGATATTCTGGAAAGCTGCAGCAAACACTGCTGAAACAAGGAGAGGAGAAGGGAATAGGCCTCATTGAAAAGGACAAGGGATGAGAAGAAGAAAGCAGCAGGTCTTCCTGCTCAGAGCCATTGCTTCAGGCTGTATTCACCCACCCAGAACGTTCTCATTCCACTGCAATGAAAGACCACTTTACACCTCTGAGCTTGATGTGCTTTAGGTGGATATGCAGAGCCACCGACCCGGACACCAGACTATGACTTGGGGTTGGCACTCTGCTAGAAAGGTCGTACTCCAAAACCAACATAAGTCTGCTGGCAGCATCCTTGGTATGGGTGTGGCTCTGCCAACAGAAGGCAACTTCTACCAGTTGGGGGTGTTGGTGTACCTCTGCTGGCAGGAAACCTTTTCAAACACCTCCTAAGTCCAAAACTGTCACCCTAAAGGTCCCCACTTGGGAACCATTGGAGACCCCTAGCTTTTGGACCTTAAAATCCCTCCAGCACCAAGAGCCCTGATTATGGAAATACCCAGAAGCACTTCAGTCATGGCAGAGCAAAGCAGGGCAGAGCCTGGAATACAACCTAGTCCAACCAGGTGAGCATCTGTCTGTGTCACCTGCTCTGCTCAGCATTCCCAGACTGCCCCTCAGTCCAGATCAGACCCCTCCGACTGCCTCTCAGACCTCATAAAATAAGTAGTCACTCTGTCCTTTAAGCTGCTACAGCTCAGACCCACAACAGCTCAGGGGTGAGAGCACTCACCCAGGTTGTCAGAGACCAGGGCCAGTTGCCTGCAATGCTGGAGGAAACTCCAACCCACCTTTCCCCCAGGCATGTCCTGACTTTCAGTCTTTAGGCTCTTGGGGCTGGGGACATTCACAGACCTCCTGTTGAGCTGGGTGGTAGATTGCAGCATTCACTGGGCCGGAGAGAAAGCATGAAAGGGAACCTTGGTAGAAAGAGTATGAAAGGGAATTCTGGTTTTCTCTGACAAAAAAATTGCAAATTCTCTGATAAAACCCCAAAATCCATGATTAAAATTAAAGCTCCCCCACAGGCCTCCCCTCCCAAGCCCTACGCACTCCTCCCACAACAGCCCTCCAGCCCTGCTCGTGCCTCTAAGCGGTCTCCACACCTCCATGTACAGCTTCCTTGAAGGGTCAATAGCACACCGTTCTGGGTCTACACGCTGCCGGGCGGGCAGGCACTCCATGTGGGGCTTCCCCCAATACCTCCTTTCTCCCTCAGCCCCCAGCCAGCTTCCTGCAGGAGTGCCCACCTGGCCCGCGGCGTGTGGACCCAGAGCAGCATGCTGTCAGCCCTTCAGGGAAGCTGCGCATGGAGGTGAGGAGCCCGCTCGGCCCAAGACCACGCCGCTCATGGTTCATGTGCCACCAGCTGGGCGGGCACTCCATGTCTTTCCCTAATACCTCTATGTTGCCTCAGCCCCCAGCCAGCTTCCCCCCACCAGCCCTGTGGTACCCCCGGCCTTGACCCCCAGCCCCCCAGCCCCTGGAAGCCCCACTTACCTCACAGGCTTTAGGAAGGATAGTGAGCCTGAGCCAAGCCTTGGGTGAATGAGAGTCTCAGGCCCTTCCCTTCCCCCTCTCCCTCCCGCTCTATCAGGGTTGGAGGCTTTCCACTCTTTTTGCACTTAGCTCTTGCAGGCTGGAACTCGGCCACCTGCAGAGCTCTTTGCAAAAGCGGGAAATCCATGGGTTTCTTTGCTAAAAGGCAAAATCCATTTTTTCTCTGATAAATAGGGAAATCTGTGGTTTTCTCTGTTTTTCCATGGGAAATGGAAAACCTGGATAACCTCATGATAACCCTCCATCCCTCATGATAACCCTACATCCCTAGGATACAGACATGCTCCCTCTGCTGGTCAAACACTCTCTCATGGTCTCTCACCATCTGCCAGGGAATCCTAGAGTCTTTACTGCTCTGTGTCACAGCTTCAACAGGAAGTGCTTCCACCTGGAATAGCCTCTAGCCTGGGGATGAGAGTACTCCAGAGGGGTGGGGTATGGGGGCTTGAAGCCTCTCAAGCAGAGGGGGGAATTGAACTGGCATCTCATGCAGCCTGGGTAAGGATGCTAAGCAGTTAGCTATTGTATACCATTCTCACTACTCTTTCAAAAGAGCAATTGCTGCCCAGGTTTTGAAAGGAAGATTATGAGCACCAAGCTTCCCAGGGAAGTTCTGGGCCGCGCATCCTGAACAGAGTCACACACCTCCCTACAGCCCCGAGTCAAGGACAGGATGTAAACCCAGCATCCTCTCTTGGATTGCTGTAGGCAGATCCTTGCTCAGTGCACTAGTTCTTTTGGTTCTCTTTCTGAGGTGTCTAAGACTCTCTGGCAAAATACAGGGAGCCTACATGCCTCACTTGGGATTCTGGGTTGCACACTGGGAACTAGACACTCTGCATGACACTCAGTTAATACAGCCTTTACTCTGCCCATTTTGGGATGCTGACAAAACACAAGTTAGCACTTTTAGATTCTATAGGACATCTCAGGAACACAGCTCATGAGCAGTGCAGGGCAAAACAGAACATTTTTCTGCTGTGGTAAAAATAGATATCGGTAAGGTGTGGTAAAAGGGAACTGTTGATACCAGGCCTACACTGCAACACTGGGACTGAGACGCAAACCACCCAGACTTGCTACCCGGTACCACACTTTCTGTCCTTGTGCAGAGGATTGCTTCTGGGACAAGTCCTTAATATAACCCTCATACAGCCACATGTGCCAAGGCTGCTGGCATTCTGTCTGCACTTAACCAATGAATCTAAACCCTGATGTGAGTCATAGATTAATAGATACACAGATTGTAGAGTCAGAAGGGACCACAAAGGATTGTGGTGTCTGACCCCCTGCCCCTGGTAGGAAAGTAGACTGAGGTCAGGTGACCCCAGCCAGGTGGGGGGAGTCATACATGATCCATTGAAGAACCATGTGACCCATCACAGTGGCTCTGCTCCAAGTCCTTTTGCCGCATGGAGGTGGCCAAACTGTGTCTTGGGAGTTCCTGGGCAGTTCCAGTGTGGTTCCTAGTGAAAAGAAGGGTGGTACACATGGTGTTGGGCTCACAGTATGGGAAGAACAGGAGTATTTGTTGCTGATCAGCTCTTGTCTTTATGAAAATATTGATGGTTGCTTCTTAAGGGCAAGCAGTATAATGGACGGAAGTATAGATAGTCAGAGTAGGTCACCTGTGTTGCAAAGGTGCAAGCCAGGGGTCCAGAGCTGGAGGTCACAAGCCAACATAAAACCCCAACTCAGGGTTAGGTTAGGCATTCCCGGCAGGCCAGGGGTATGACAAGACAGTCTGTTGCCCACACAATTCACTGCTGTCTCCTAGGGCCCTCTCCTGAGGGATGACTCAACCTGATTCTTAAGTCCTTCCAGCTGGCCGGCTCTGCCCCAGCTGTGTCTATGCTCATTACAGGTAGTTTGGTCAGCTCTGTGCTACACCGAGCACAGTGAAGGCAGCTGGAGTACTTGCCAATAAGTGCTGGAATTCAGATCTATGAAGCACAACACGTAAGCTGGCATGTTCTCTTGCAGCTTCTTTGGGTCCACTTACGGCATGTCTTATTGAACCATCTGCCAGGTCAAGGGGCAAAGTTTAAGTTGTTTTGTGGGAGTGGCACATATCCTCCTTGGTTGGAAATGTCTGATAACGTTATCAAAACACCGATTTGCTAAGCTGCAAATGATTCATTGGATGCCTCTTGGGTTCATTGACCTCACCTAAATCTAGGGCTGTGGTTCCACTGGAATCCTGGGCAAGTCTGCCTTGAAGCCTTAGTGTCCTCTGAAACCTCTTGCAGCTTTTAAAGTGACACTGATATTCTTGTCCAAGTCATGGCTTTTTATCAATGAAACTGATGAGATTGTCAATATCACTGAGTACCTAAAAGTCCCTGGAGTTTCTGGGCTAGTGGAAAATTTCAACATTTCTATGAACCAGAAACTCTGCTTTCAGGCCAGCCCCAATATTAAGTTTGTATTTCCTGATTCTCAATTCTCAAAGGTTTAAGTTTAACCACTCTGCACATTCAGGAAAGCCACAGTGTACCACTGGGCAGCCTTAACAAAGTTTTTCAGGCATCTACTTCAGTAGCAGCATAATAAGTCCTTGCTGGATAAAAGCTGATCACATTACTTAGAATGAAAAATCCCTTGGCAGGGTTTGTGCTGATTTCAAAGCCAAAAGCTTGGCTTCCCCCCAAGTTCCTTGGTAGTACTGCATCTGAATCTCCCCCTCATTTGCCCTCTTTTTAATTTATCTGGTTCCTCTCTGAGATCTGAGGCTGCTAATTCCCCAGTTTGTCCTGCGTTGGTCTGTACTCATGTAGGATATGAGCCTTTCATGCTGATGCTCTGCAGTCATGCCACCAGGTTTCTATTGGTATTCAGAGAGCCAAATCTCTTTCAGAGCCTTCAAATCAAAATATAAAGAGCTCATATTTGATGTGGCCTTTAATAATGTTTGGATTTTCAGGTGCTCTGGGACTGCCTTTTGAAGGACACTTGCTCAAGGTACTTAATTAATTAATTGGTATTTCTGTCATGCAAATTGCCATATTATCCCACTTGCCTAATATTACTATTGCTGTCTGGGAGGCTGGAAGGGCTAATGGTTAGAGCAGGGGTAGACAATTATTTGGGACCAAGGGCCACATAGGGAGTTTTGATAAGCTGTTGTGGACTGGGTCAGCACTCCCTCCTCCCCCTCTCCACCATAACAACTCACCAAAGCTTCCTAGGGGCTTTGGGCAGGTGAGAGCAGTGCTGTGGAATGGCACAGGCAGGCAAGGCTGGGATCTTGGGACCCAGTCACAGGGCAGTGATAGCTCAGGGCCAGGGCCTGGCTGAGTTGCAATCTGCTCCCTGCACACCCTGCCCTATGGGAGGGTGTGTATAGAGATGTGTGGGGTGGGAAGCATGCACGTATGTAGGGGGAAAAGGGCTGCCTGGGCACTAGGTCTCAGGAGCCAGCTGGGGGTGGGGGTAGGGAGGGGAAGGAAGGGGGCATGTGCAGCAGGAAACTTCAGCGTGCAGCTCCCGCTGGAGGCGAGCAGAGCAGCTCTGGGAACAGCTGGGGCCTTGGCTGGCAGGCATGGGCAGGAGTGTGGGCAGGACGCTCTGGCGGGAGCAGGTCAGGCTTGGCCCCATATGGAACGGGCAGCTGTGGGCTGGATCCAGTCAGTTGGTGGGCTGGATCCAGCCTGCAGGCTGTATTTTGTCCACCCTTGGGTTAGGGTGTAGGCTGAGGAGGGTCATGTTCTGGTTTCTGCTGTTGTACAGGGCCACAGGGGTGAATGCATCCTCCACAGCTGCAGATGGCCACAGATTGCAGCCCTGCCCTACACCTAGCTCCCACCGCCTCCATGGACACACAGTGCCAGGTGACAAGGGCAGAACTAAGTGGTGTCTAAAGCTCCTAATCCAGATTCTAAGGGTGTCCCAAGCCTTAAATGAGAGAGGGCTATGCCATTTCAGAGCCTGACCCAAAGAAAGGCTCCCACTGACTTTGATTGGCCTCCAGTTGGCCCTTCTCCAGCCTTAGTGCCCCCACACAGCAGTTGTGGTTCAAAGAGATTCGATAGCTCACAGGCCCCAGTGAAAGTCTTGGAGGGACCTTTTCTGTGGAGGACCTGAGGCTGCTGATCTCCAGACTGCCCTTGCTGTGAGATCAACAAACTGGGCTGGCTGGTGGTGGTCAGGAAAGCATGAGCTGAGACATCTTCATTTGCATTGAACTCTAATTTTGTTACTGCATCCTCCCCAATCCTACCCCTCACCCCATTTGTCTGCCCAGGAGCAGCAAGGATGGAAATGTTTTCCTCTCCTGCCTCACCCCGTTTGTCTGCTTATCCCTGTGCTGCACCTGGTCTGACAGCCAGCCCTCGGCTCAGGGGCTGCCTCCATCATTATCTGTTACTCCAACACCTAACCTAGGAGGACCAGGACTCTTGATTGGGTTCCTAGGTGCTCCTGCAACAGAAATGAGAAATAATGGGAACCCCAGGCTCGTCATGATGGATTCAGTACCCACCAGACTGCTGCAGGCCTCGTCTTTCCGAGTGGAGCAGTAGGGCCCTGTTCCATTGTCTTGGAAATTGTCCACCAGTGAGACTGCACAGGCCTGGGCCACACTGGTGAGACTCGCCCGTATGAAGTGGGCCCCAGTGCCATGGTGAAAGGAGGCAGAGATCTCAGCTCTTCCCTTGAGAAGAGCATCCATCTTGCTTCCTGATTAGAACTGCGTGGCTCATCTGTGCTGTCAGCCCCCACCGAAGTGACTGTTGTTCAAGGGGAGCCTGGCCTTCTCAGAAAGGGACCTTTTCTAATACACACCATTGAAATAAAAATCTGCTCCGAGCCATTGCCAGAACTTGAAAGCAGTAAAAGGAAAGTGCCTTTGAAACACCCAGGTTCTCTGGAGCTGCTGCTGCCACATCTTCAAAGACTTGCAGCTACTCACATTGAAATCCATCTTGAATGACGACTTTGGCTGACTTATTTGGCTACAGAAGTTTGCTTCTAGGATTGCATCTTGCAGCTGCCTGGACACTCCCAGTAGCAACAAGGATGGAAACATTTTCCTCCAGCACTTATGAAGCTTTTAGTGGAGGAGTGTCTATGGCTTGCCCTATACCATCAAGTTCTGCCAGCCTGGCTGTCAGCTAGGGGGAGGAAGAAATGGCACCTGCACCCAAAATGGGGGTGCTGACCAAGCCACTGCTGTGGCCACAGCTGTTTCAGCAGAAGAGGGCTTTTGTTGGCTTATTTTATGGTTCGGGGAGGTGGGGTAGGTCTGAGGCTACAAAAATTCCTTCTGTTGACATGAGCTGGAACTCCACTGGGGAGTGCCAGGGACATAGTGGTGATGGCAAGGGCTCTGGTGTAGACTAAAGACTGGCAACTTTTTAAAAAAGTGAAGGGCTGAATTATGATAACAGAGCCTGGTTCAAATTCTGGCTGCTGCCTTTGAGCCAGCCCCCATGACTGAATTACTGTCAATTTACTGCCAACAGCCCAGCTTTGCAGGCCACATGCAATCATTTGGTGGGCTGTATTTAGCTGAAGGGCTATAGGTTGCCAATCCCTGGCAGCACTAGCTGTGAGTGGCTAATGCTCTGGCTTTTGGCCGAGCAACAGACTTTCCCTTCCTTATGCTGCATGTGTCCAGGCAGCCCCTGGCAACCATTCTAGTGTCCCTATGCCTCCGTTCCAGTTTAGAAATTGGCTTTCTTGCTTAAAACACATACCCCCATTTTGGAGAACTAACTTTCAGCGGGGAAGGAAGGAGAGAAGTGGTGCAAGTCTATTGTTAATACCATGCATTGAATAAGAGGCAGATTTGATAGTGAATAATTCATGTCAAAAGCACAGCATGATTCCCATGTAAAAAGGACCTGATCCCAGGTCAGAGAGAGTCTGTCCATTGACTCCGAATGATTGCATAGCCCTTTTACTATTTCCCCTTTAATGATTTGCTTGCTAGCCGTACTGCTAGAAGAAATCAAGCCTTCCCTTGGTACAATCCCTTCACCAGCTGGTGATTTGACCCTACTTAGATAATAAGCTCTTAGAACAGGGTCTACCTTTTTTGTTCTGTGGTGGGGCTGCAGTTCCCATTGTGAATTTTGGTCCAGGACTGGGGTCTTGACAAGCTCCCACACTACAAATAATAAGAACGGAATCTGCGGTGTGACTTTCCTCACCCAAGTGAACATTTTAAATTTGTCCATGGTTGTGCTGAAAGTTGCATAGGAGATGATAAGGAGCAGCATTTGTTATTCCACACTCCCGAAGCAATGCTGAAGATCTCAATTGCTGCAAGCCAATTTCCCCTGTGCTGGCAGAAGGATTCAGAGGGGAATGCATCCTGTTTACTAGCGGGGCGTTATCAGCCAAAACAATCTAGTTTCCATTTTCCCCATCCAACAACTCCAGCATTATTAAAAGGTACTGCTAATCCTTCCTTGGTGATAAATGATCCCACAGTGCTACTAGGGAGAAAGGTCACTCATAATAGCATGGGAGCCATGCTGATTGTATTCTTACCTTGCCAAATGTGGGAGAGGGGCTTGCACAGAGGACATCCCTTTGGCTGAACTTCAGATCCAGGCCTGCATTAGCAGGCATCTTATCTCGTGGATGGGTTGAGGTGGCATGTTACTGAGGGCCAGGTCGTGCCTCACCTTTACAAGGGAGCATCATGGTTGGGAGCAAGTAGAGTCCTGCTTCTGAAACTCTGCAGGGCAAAGAAATGGTTAGGAGGCTGTGGCATGTGACCTACCAGGAGAGACTGAGGAAACTGGGTTTTTTTAGTCTGGAGAAGAGAAGACTGAGAGGGTACTTAATAGCAGCCTTCAACTACCTGAAGGAGAGTCACAAAGATGGTGGAGCTAGACTGTTCTCAGTGGTGGCAGATGACAGAACAAAGAGCAATGGTCTCAAGTTGCACCAAGGGAGGTTTAGGTTACATATCAGGAAAAACTTTCTCACTAGGAGACATGCTCAGATGGGATAGGCTCCACCTTTCCCTTAAAGGTAAGCGTGTGTTTTCTTCTAGGTTGGCGGATCTCCTCTGGTGGGCTTTAAACTAGGCTTGTTGGGGGAAGGGGAAGAAGAGGGTGGAGGAAACATTGGACTGCCAAACCAAGCAACACCCACAAGTACAGCCCAGCCTAGACCAACGAGTGGTACATATACACAGGTAAGCGACAGGGGCCAGGGTAATGCTGAAAGTAGGGGGCCAGTGCACACATCCACAGGAGGCCTCAAATGCCTCTACACAAATGGTTGTAGTATGGGAAACAAGCAAGAGGAACTTACCCTCCTGCTAGCTGACACCAACCCAGACATAATGGGGCTCACTGAAACATGGTGGGACCCAACACATGACTGGGCAGTGAATATCAAGGGCTACAGGCTGTACAGGAGGGACAAGATAGGAAGGAAAGGTGGGGACGTGCCACTCTATATTAAGGAGGAATACACATCCTCATCAATTAGCAAAGAGTCAGAGGAGGGGCACTCTGAAGTGCTCTGGGTTAGAATACAAGGCAGTCACGGAGAAAGAGATTTAACGGTGGGGGTCTACTACAGACCTCCCAACCAAGGGGAAGAGTTCAAACAGGAATTCTTAAGTCAGCTCATGGAGGTAGTGAAGTCAAAGGATGTGGTCGTCATGGGGGACCTGAACTTTCCAGACATCTGCTGGGAAGAGCAGTCAGCCAGTTCTGACCGCTCACATAGGTTCCTAGCAAGAATGCAGGACCTCCATTTAACCCAGGAGGTGCACAGCCCCACCAGGGGAGACACCTTGTTGGACCTGGTGACGACCTGGTGAGGGAGCTGAGGGTGCTCAACTACCTGGGCGACAGTGATCATTGCCTGCTGGAATTCATCATCCAGCGCAAGGTGGCAAAGGCCTATAGCAAGGCAGCAGCCCTAGATTACAGGAGGACGGACTTCAGTTAGTCAAGGAGAATAGTTGGGGAAGCACTGAGGTCCTGGAGGGGAGGAGATCCAGGTGTCCAAGAAGAGTGGTCATTCCTTAAGGAAACGATCCTCCAAGCCCAAAGGGAGGTAATCCCAACAAGGATCTAAGGGAGCAGGAGGGCACATAAGCCCCCATGGCTCACCAAAAGCATCCCGGAATGTCTCCTAGCTAAAAGGGAGGCGTACACCCAATGGAAGGGAGGGGCCATCACCAGGGAAGATTATACTGCAGTTGCTCGGGGATGAAGGGGGGCAGTCAGGAAGGTCATGGCGGAGATGGGACTGGGACTAGCTTCCCAGATTAAGGACAACAAGAAGTCCTTTTTTAAATACATAGGGGGCAAAAAGAAGGTTCC
>NW_017728922.1:17814040-17824040 GCF_001723895.1 Crocodylus porosus
GAGAGCCAGGAGGGCTGCTGTGCCTTCTTGCTGCCTTTCCTCCGTGTTGGAATAGATTTAGCTTGTGCATTGAGAAGCAACCACTCTTCTTGAACTCCCCTCTCCCTGGGGTCATGGTCCCTGAGGGCCTGACCAACAATACTTATTACTTATTATACTAAATACTTATTCATTTATTACTAAATACTTATTCATATGCATAGAGTCATTCAAGAGCTGTTATATATTGCAATATTAGCCATATCTGTGTGTGTACACGTGTCCATGTATGTGGCATAACCTAGAAATGTCACATTGGACTTACGTTAATTTGTAAATCTGGGCGCAAAAGTCTGTAGCAAAAAGAAATCAACCCATGATTTCTTAACTCTCACCCCAAAGATATACACACAAGATCCTCTGTGTATAGCAGTGCACCCTGCTGAGAGTAAGTCCCTTTCTCAGTTCATGTTTAATAAAGATTGAAAAATAAATTATCTGATAATGTTGATTCCTGCATACATAAAAGTAATTTATTCTTCATTATATTTATAGATTTTAGGATGACGTGATATGCTCCCAATAGGGAACTGTATGTGCTGCAGGGATAAATGCCGTATCAATTTATTCTGGTTTTAGTCACATTCCCTTCAACAGAACCCACACTGATGCCAAGGGTTTGGTGTATTGAATGCAGCATCAGGATCTCTTTTCCCACCTCTGCTGCTGGTGGTCTGTGCAGTAGTACAATGTGGGGGGTGGGCAAGTGGGGCATGTTCCACAGGTGCTGCCTAAGGGGAGTGGTGGCAGCAGGATGGTTGGGATGGAGGGACCTGACCTGACTCCAGGGTTACTCTCTGCAACCTACCTCGCTACAGCCTGGCTGCTGCCTTGCCTCCCTCTGCCAGCACGTTCTGGTTCCAGGATGCTGCCAGTGTAGGCAATGGGCATCATAGAGTGCAAGGCATTCTGGGAATCATACCTTTGTAGAGCAGCATGGGAATTTGTTTCTGTTGGGCAGAGAAATAACATCAGTCTTTTTGCCACTGAATTCAGCATTTTTTGCCCTCTGGACATGGGCTTTAGTTATAAAAGAACGGGATAAAACTCCACTGCCAGTTAAGAGGGCTACGATTCCCAGAAGTCCTTGCATTCTGTGACACACTGCCTGGCTTTCTGCTCTGTTCCTGTGCCAAAACTGAGAAGCGGGGAGGAAGGGGGAGAAATGGCTGCCTAAGGCTCTTTTTTTTTTTTCATTCTGTGCCTCTGGATCTGTGACCTTGTTCAAGTCACTGCAGCTCTCTGCGCCTCTGTCCCTTTACATGCTTCGCTTGTTTGTTGATTCTGATCACAAGCAAGCCTGGGCTGGGCTCCTTCTTTTATTCTGTGCTGTAGCAGCACCTAGCACAGTGGGACCCAAATCTAGAGACTTTCTCTCTGCTGATATAGTTACAACTCACACTAAAGTTAAAGGAAAGATTCCTACTCAGGCCTACAGAAGTTGGATCAAACCTTAAATTATGCCAGAACAAGTGTAATATGTGGGCAGACTTGGGAGCCTTGGGAGCTCTTCTTAGCCCCAAGAGGAGGGAGCTGGGGGGTAGGGAGAGAAATGGGCAGGACACATTTTGCTTCAGGAAAGGGCTAAGTGCTTTGCTGTGGAGAAATGTTTGAATTCTCATCTATGGGACGGCAAACACAGATTTGCCGTGTGATGGGCTCTCTGGCAGCTTGGCTGCTTTAGGGAAAGGGTCTCCTGTGATTTTTCTAGCACAGAAGGATTTTATTTCTTTACAAAACTGCCAGATGTATGTATTTTTTAAAATGCTAAATGAGTTGTGACTGATACTGGTGAGCATGGTGCCTCATCTGCCAAAGGCTGAGGATCTGAAACAGCATGGAAAATGATGAGTCAGAAGGAGGGTCACAAGGTAAACAAGTCAAGGAGGCTTCCCATGAACAGAGGTTAATTTTGTTAATAGAACTGCATTCTCTGTTGTGTCGGTGTAATGAGCCAGCATTTCTTCTACAGTGCAGCTAATCCTGGCAATTTTGTCTGCCAGCTCTAGTCCCTGGAATCATGAGAATCTGCGCTTTATTTCAAACTAGGGAGTTTCTAGCCCTTCTGAGCATGGAAGAAAGTTGGAAAATGTGACGCAAGAAAGACTTTAAAGCTCAAAATGCAAAACGATCCTAAAATGACAATGTTACAGCTTACAAGATTTTAAAGACATTGTCATGATTTCTGGGGGGGCAGACTCGTGATTTTTTTTGGATGCTTGGGGATGGTGATGCTACTCATGGGCTGGTGCTGGTGAAGGATGCCGGACAGATAATACTAAGTTCTCATACTGCATTTTTCAGCAGTAGAGCTCAAAGCACTTTACACAGATGGTATGGGTCATTATGCTCATTTTGCAAAACTGAAGTACAAGAAGCACTGGAAGTGAAGTATTTGCCCAAAGTTATCTGTAGGGAAGAGAACAAGCAAGGAAGAGGTCCAACGAAGTCTTCTAGGGTGTTTATAGATGTGCTTCGGCAGGCAGGGGTGCTTTAATTATTGCAGCTCCAAGAGCCACGCTAATTAAAAGCACCTGGAGCACCACATGTATCAGTGTCCCTGCACTGAAAAATGGAGGCGGGTGCTTTGAGCTAAAATTTATCAAACCAGCTTTAAAAAGCCCCGCCATCATTTTTCGGCACAGGGACACTCGTACATGCGATGGTGGAGTATGCTGGAGCGTGGCAATTACAACACTCCAGCAGACTCGATTAATCAGCCTCCCTGTGGCTCAGTTGAGGTTATGACAAGGAAGGCATTCCCAACACCACTTCACCGGTGTCACTCCATCCAGGTCTGTTGAGACCTTTTACAGCAGTTTAATCTCTGTGGTCTCAGTCCTTGATCTTTCTTCTTAGCATCAGTTAGTTGGGTTTGTGAGTTAGAGCACTTGTCACTAAGAACGCACTGGGTGCATCTACATGTGCAAATGCT
The DNA here is from genome assembly GCF_001723895.1 of Crocodylus porosus. Lineage (NCBI taxonomy): Eukaryota > Metazoa > Chordata > Crocodylia > Crocodylidae > Crocodylus > Crocodylus porosus. Next base: position 17,817,015 of record NW_017728922.1, read on the forward strand.
GTGGGTTTACTTTAGAGCAGGGCTTCTCAAACTTTGTCATAGTGAGCTTCACTTATCTATGAAAAAAATGACTGCACCTCCTCATAGTTTGCTAAAACAATACAACAAATTGAAAATAGGCCTATATGCTGCATAAAATTAATAAAAAAGTTGGTGGTATTTGATCAATAAAGATTAGCTTGAGTTTCAAAAGTATTCATTTTAAGTTCAAGGGCAGTATAAATGGAAGCAGTTAAATTAAAACTTCACTTAAACATTTTAGGAAACATGATACCAAACAATGATAGGTTAATTAAGTATAAAATCCATCAGTCCTACCTTATCCATGGGAGGGATGTGTTTGCTTCCTCACTGCACAAAGTAGTGGACTGCAGGGTTGCAGAGTAGAAAGGAAGAGATGTAAGTCATCTTCACCAGAAAACCAGGAGCTTTGTTCTGATTGCTGTTAATGCCAAGAAGCCCAACTCACATAGGCAGGTGGAAGAAAACGGAACGAGTGCTTTAAGACCCCAGTGTGTTAACTCAGGAAACTTAGATCCCACTGATAACAGAAAGTCTGCGGCTGACATTTGTGAAAATTTCTGCTGCAGTTCCTGATCGCTTGACAAGTCAATAACGCTTTCATCTTCTTTTGAAGACAGCATATCTGTGGGGATTGGCTTGAATGTGAATAGGTTCCTGATCCACTGATTACATTTGGTTTTGCCCACTTCAGGAAATTATTCATGAAACTGCTCCTGCAGACTCCTAAGTGCTGAACAATTAGGCCTTGAACACTGTCAACTGACAGATCACCGCACTGTTGCACAACATTCTCCCCAAAACATGCAAACAGATCCTTGCTGCACACAAAGACCACAGTTCAAGTATGTTAATGAATGCTGCTATCCGATCAATAGCAATGAACACATTTGTATCTCATCCCTGAAGTGACACATTCAGAGTTCAGTCGGTCAAATATTTGAGCCAGATATGACAACAAAAATGGGTGTCACTGAGATATCGTAGAAGTGGGGAGTTACTGTCAGCAAGAAAAATACAAACTTCATTGAGTAGTTCATATAGTCATGTCAGTACTTTGCCTCTGGACAGCCAACGGACCCCTGTGTGTAGCAACAACTGTGTGAAGTTTGCCCCCATCTCTTCACATAAAATGCCAAACACTCTTGGATTAATCAAGCACGATTTTATACAGTTTACAGTTATTACTGCAACTGAAAGAAAATTGCTGGCATCTTCTTAGCAGCCAGTGTCTGTCTGTGGCTCATACGACGATTCCAGGTTGCTGTAGGGGCCACTTCTTGTACCGTTGTCACAAGCCCACTATGCCGTCCTGCCTGCTCCATCTCTGCAAATTCCAAAACAATGTCCCCATTTGAGGCCTGTGTCTTGGACAAAAGTATTAAACAGTTTAAAAAGCCCTTCATCAGTTGCTCTTGTGCAGAGAGAACAGCAAAACAGAAATTCATCCTTTAATTCTGTTGCTGTAGCAAAATTAATATGCACCAGTACCTGTGATATATAGGTAGACTCATCTATCTGAATGGACTAATATGGGCTCTGATGAACACTTGCTAAGAGCTGCTCTTTTACAACAGTGGCCATCTCTGCAATACAGTATGAAACTGTATTGTTCAAAAGCAGGATCCCATCTAGCTGTGATGCTGCATTCTGTCCTATCATCATCACCGAGCACCTATCCTTTGCAGCTGGGAGTAGTAGTTTCTCACGTTGTGAGCCTTGCCTGCTTGGGCAATGCGCAAAGCCACATGGTAAGAAGCCTGAGTAGCCTTCATGTTAACAGTGCTGTACACTTCAACCACTTTTTTTTTGTCCTGTTAACTCATTCAACATGCCAGTGTAGCTTGCAGGACTGCATACTGTTGTTTGCCAGTACTTCAGTGCATTCAACACATTGAGTGCATCGCAGGACCTGCTCCATGTAAAACCAAGCTTTAAATAAGCTTGGCCATATTTTCAACCTTTGTTTTGCTGGAAACTCTGCTGCTGTGTTCTCTTCAGCTTGGGTTGTATGCTTTTCTCCCTTTGTCACAAAATGATCCATTTCTCATTTAAGCTATTTCTCACTAAGCACGCTGCTGAGATATATAAGTTTACTTACAAAAAGTGATGCAACCTATGTCTAGTGTGTCAGTTGCTAAGCAACATTAGTACATTAAACAAGCTTTTTGCATTATATTATTTTTAGTTATTTTAAAATATAATACATTTAAGATACAAAACTTCTTTTCAACTCACCCAAACTTTCGCCAACTGCTCCCCACCCCGCCCCCCAAAATTCACAGCTCACACCTCTCTTGACATGACACCACACCTCCCCAGGGAGAAACGCCTCTTGGTTTGAGAACTACTGCTCTAGAGTAAATAACTCTAGAGTAAACCCATCTCAGACAGACATCTACATGTGTGGGAATTCGAGAGTAAATTTGCTGCTCCTGGCAGCAGTCTGCTTCTCCCCACTCCAGCCCTGCACCAGCCCCCTGCAGTAGCTAGCCAAGGGGCTGGCAGGCAGCACAAGGCCAGGAGACAGCTGTCTTCTGGTGGGGGCTGGGAATGGCTCCCTATTCCTGGGAGCTGCCTGCTGCTGGGGTGGCCTCTGGTGGCAGAGCCTGGGCAAAAACAACATCCCCCTGTGCCAGCAGCAGGGAGCTCCCTCCTTGACTCCCTGAATGGGGGAAGAGAGCTTAGAAATCGCTGCAGCAAAGGATCTAGGTCCCAGCCACTGCCAGTATCTGTTGGTGGGGCAACTAGCAACCTATATCTATTGGTGGGGCATCCACCAGCTGGACAGGGATTCCCCACCCAGCAGGAGACTTGCTCCTAGCTGCCCCACCAACAGATTAGTGCAGGGGGATGGGACCTGCCTCTCCCCTGCAGCTCTTTCCAAACTCCATGCCTCAATCACCCAATTATGGCATGGGGCTGGGGAAAAGTTCCTGGCCAGCCATAGGCTGCATGGGGAAGTCTGCATGTGCAGCCTGGAGCTGGCTGTGGACTGTCCCTAACAGGACAGTCCTCAGTCACTTCCAGGCTGCACGTGCAGACTTCCTCGCGCAGTCTGGGGCTGGCCAGGAACTGTCCCAGCTAGGGGCAGGTCCCAGCCAGCTCCAGGCTGGGCAGGAAACTCTCCCTGTGCCGCTCCCAGCCCCTGCTCTGTGATCTCTTAGCCCTGCTCTGCAATCTTTCATCGCCCACTCCTCAATTGCAGAGCTGGGGCTGGGAACAGTCTTCCAGCAATTGTGTAGCTGGGACTGGAAACAATTTTGCAGCCCCTGTTCTGCAACTGGGATCATGAATTGGTGGCTGGGAGCTCCCTGCTATTAGGGCAGGGGGACGTTGTCCCCACCTGGGCTCCAGTGGTGGAGCCCATCCCAGCAGCAGGCACCTGAGGACAGGGAGCAATTTCCTGCCCCCTGCTGCCTGGCTAACCAGGTGCAAATGTGCTCCCAGTTGACTACCTACACATGCCATACTGTGCAGTAATTACTGAGCAGTTAATTTGCTACTTGTATTTACCGCTAGCAAATTAACTACTGGGTAAAGCAGATTACTGCACAGTAAGGGTCAGCATGTGTAAATGGTGATGCTTACTATGCAGTAATTCACTGTCTTGTGCAGTACAGCATCTTGTGTAGATATGCCCACCGAGACCCAACAAGTTAATTCCATATAAATGTCCAAAGAGCCACCACAAATGTGAGATGCAACTGCCATGGACTGGTTTGGACTCAGTGACCTAGGAAATTTGAGGAATGAGAGAGGGACTGAGAAACAGGTGGACAAAATTAAATAATTTGGGGCCTAATATGAAGGCTTTCAAGACTCTTGTTACAAATGAATATGTTATAGGTTGCCAATTGGAAAAATGGGACAATCATAATAATTGCAGAATTGCAAACTGAACAAGAAACAGCAGCAGGAAACAGTATGGACATCTGGGATTGGCTTAACCCTTAACCAACAACCTGGGTCTGAGCCTGTAGGGATGAGATCAGGGGCTGAGATGCTGATGTGTGAATGGAATCTAGAACTATGGTCTAAGCATACATGAAGTTACCCAAGTATTGTAGATAGAACCAGACCACAGCGGATGGGGACACAAATCGTTTATCTCTATTGCCTTCGGTGGCAGTTCAGATATTCTTTCCAATCACTGAAGAAACAAACAACCAGACCCGGATTAAAACAAACAATCAGACCTGGAATGTCTCAGTGTTTCTGCCTGATGACAAGCATGCATCACTGATTTCTGTGAGAATCAGTATGGTGGAATAGTCCCTGAATTCCATCAGTTACTAGGAAAAGCTTAGTCTTGTAGATGCTTAATGTAGCCTGGGCTGATCCAGCATACTAGCTGAACGCTTTCTGGTAAATGTGGAGATGTTTACTTTGTTTCTTCGTGTCAGAGATTATTAGTGATCCAGTGATAATCCCCTATATCTGCAACCTCTCGTCTAGGAGACTGCCTGATTTCTTTTAAATATGCTGACACCTGGTGGTATTAGAATGAAAGAGGTTTTTCCTTTACAGAATCAAAGTCCACATCTCCAGTGCTATGTAAAGTACCGTGTGCATGGATGGGCACAGGTGTGGCTGTGTGAGCAGCCCAGCATTTAAATATGCAGGTTCAATCTATAGTGATCCTATAATGTTCACACTTGACAGAGTCCTTGTGGAATTTGCATAGTTTCTAGGAAGAACTTATCCCATTAACAATCTTGCAAGTGGAAACGATCAGAGTTCATTGCTTAAATGGCTGATTTGGGATCACAGGACAAATAAGATGATGTTTATTAGTCTGTGTGTTGGATTCAGTACCCTCAGCTCAGCAATCACTGAATTAACATCCATCTCATGCCAACCATGATGGTAAAGCTTCTTAATAGTGATTAGTGAGACATGGTAAAAAAAAAGGGAATATTTTTTAGGAGTTTGCCCCTTTTTATTAGTTCAAGCTTTGGAATATCTATTGCTATTAGTGCCAGTTCAGAGCTAAGCAATTTGTGTGCCTATTCTTGATTGCCTGGTTCTCTCTACAATACTTCGGTAACTTCCTGTATGCACAGGTGGTTAAAAATAGAATGAAATGCTTGCAAAATGCCTCATCTTGATTTGGAAGGCATTTGTTTCACAACTGAAATCTTGGTGCAAATGTTATTGCAAAATACGATGTGGGGTGACCAGCTCTCCCAGGCATACTGGGAGCTGAATTGGAGGCATTTTCAAGGAGTTTGATTTTCAGAGCACTTGCCCTATAGAAATTATGCATTCAAGGTGGCTCCAAATAAACATCCAAAACCTGTATCACCCCTAATCAGCTGCCTTTGAAAATCTTTGAAATGGAGCCACTCACTGGCCAGTTACTCCAGCAGTTACAGGAGTACATGAAGGCCTACAGGGAACTGCAAGCCCTTACAGCCCAACTTCTTAATGGATGGCCAAGCAGGAAAAAACAAGTTAAACCTGAATTAAAGCCTTACTGGCCTCTCAGAGCACGTCCACACCTGCAAGCACCTCAGATAGAAGTGGTGCAAATATGAGCTGGGGCTTTTTCCTTCAGTGCACGTGCTTGGACATGCACTTTGGTATGGAGCAAATTGTGCCAGTTGAGGCAAAATAACCCTGCCTGGCTCCTCCTGGATCTTCAGCCGGGGGGAGCTACAGGTTGGGGCCAGCACCTGTGCTGTCTCCAGCAGTATAAAAAGCTACCTTGTCCTGGTCCCAACAGTATAAAAAGCCGCCATGGCAAGTAGCTCAGGGGTACTAGCTTTCAGGAACTTCTGGGGCCCAGCCAGTTGGTACCAGGGACACTACCCCTTGTGCCAGCTGGATTGCTGAAGCAGCCCTGAGAGTTCCCTGCACTCTCTACCCACTGCAGCAGTCTGGCAGTGGGGGTTGCTTCCTGGCTGTGACCTGCTGTGCACCTGCCAGACTCGGATGGAGACTTCAGTGCCAGTAGAGGCATCTGCCCCTCTGGGCCAGCTGCCAGTGGACTGTGGTTGCAGGGTTGGCCTTTGTGTGGCACTACTGCCATTGTGCCCCCTGCCCAGCCATCTGGGCAGCTATCACCAAGAAGATATTCCAGGTGTGGTGGCCTGCTTTGAGCCACAGCCAGCTGGGTCCAAGGTGCCAGCTCTGAGCAGGCAGGGTCCTGCCACTGGCCTCCCTAGCAGGAATTCTGTTGTTCCCTATTGGAAAACTGAAAAATCCCTGATAAAAAAAATCCTGAAGTCACTGTGCAAAATACCCCCAAATCCATGTTCCTCCACAAGTAAAATAAAAGACCACTATAAAGACAGAAAGCAAGACAGAGACAGCGATCATTTGGACAATGTTTTATTTAAAGCAAGAGTCTTATCATAATAATAAAATGAACTATAATACGTATTTCGTGAATTCATGAATATATGTTTTGCTGCACTCCAACAGGGCGATGGCCCCCACACAAGGGGTATGCCCCCCTAACAGGGGGTTCGGCACTCTTACAAGGGGTACAGCCCCCCAACAGGGGGTTCAACCCCCAAACAAGGGGTACAGCCCCCCAACAGAGGGCTCAATCCCCATACAACCTCCGTGAATCGTGGTCCACAGGCCAGGTGCCCAGAGATTGGAAACTAGCTAATGTGGTCCCCCTTTATAAGAAAGGGAGAAAGGAGGACCCAGGAAACTATAGGCCCATAAGCCTCACATTGGGCTTGGGGAAAAACTGTGAAAAAATTATCACGGATCACATCTGTGAGGGGCCAGCAGGGAGATCATGCCCAGGGGAAATCAACATGGGTTCATCAAAGCTGCCAGACCAACCTGATGGCCTTTTATGACCAGGTAACTAAACATCAGACTGCCAGACCAAACAGCACCCACAACTACAGCCCAGCCCAGACCAACGAGCGAAGCGAATAAGCAGGTAAGAGATAGGAGCCAGGGTAATGCTGGGACTAGGGGGTCAGTACACACACCCACAGGAGGCCTCAAATGCCTCTACACAAACGCTCGTAGTATGGG
>NW_017728922.1:17828002-17834773 GCF_001723895.1 Crocodylus porosus
TGAAATCCAATGCCCTGGATTAAATCTCTGGCCTGGGTAACTGCCTACATCTAGCTTATTGATCTAAACTCCCATTTACAATATCATTGACTATGGTATTCAACAAACCACTATTGAGAAAACATTGCAATTCCTGGTCCTGACAGCCTGGAAACGATGTCTCAGCCGGAAATTCATTGGAGTCAAGTCTTGGATCTAAATTTCAGCCCTATGCCATAACAGAAATGCAATTAGAAGGAGTAGGTGGGACAGAAGCATAGCAGAAACACTGTCAGACACTTAACGGTAGCAGCACAACTGACATCTTGAGATTCCAGTCTGTCAACAAACAGCTGGTGCATAATAAATAGGACATGCATATTTTATATTGTTTTCATGAGACATTCTCATATGGTTATAGCTGCTGCTGGCAAGGTCTGGAGAAAGGCTATCATCTTTGCACAGAAGGTTCCTTTGATGACAGATTATAAAAAACAATCAGTAGCCAAATATTAGTTCTCAACAGAACAGACAAATTAGGTGATGTGAGAACTTTTATTGGACTAACAATAAAGGGCCCAATAAAAGGTTACCTGATCACTGATTTGTATCCAGCAGATTATGATTCATTACAGTCTTCCAAGACCTGGTAGAAGACTATATGAGCCTTTCACCCTTTAAGAGGCAAAGAAAGATTGATTGCAATTTCTTCTTATGGTCTTTCTCCCACCTTCTATCGTGCAAAGGCTATTCAGGCAAAGTAATTCTTATCTTTCTCTGTCTGTCTTTTTTCCTCTCTGTCTTAAATGTCCTGTGACGTGCTCCAAAGGTTTGAGCTACCACTCTGCAATTTATAGTTCTGTAGTGTAGAGCAGAAGTCGATATTCAGCAAAGTGTAGAAGGGGTTATATAACTAACTAAAGCATTGGAGTATTTTGGGATGGCATTCTCCAGGAGTCAGGAGCATGTTTCCCAATGGAGAAGGGTTATTGATTCAGAAGGTCTGAAACACATTTCGGTCACACCAGCGTAAATCAAGTTGTTCCTTCAAAATCAAGATGTGTCAGTGGCATTGCCACTAGAGCCAGGGTTAGGAGTGGATGACTTGTGCAATTACCTAGGGCACTGTGGTCAGAGGGGTACCAGCCACAGCAGCAGCAGTAACTGCTCCTGTCCAGGTGGATCAGGGCAGGGTGGGTCAGGGCAGTGCATGCAGGGAGCCCCAGGCTGAGGCCAGAGCAGGTGGCCTGAGGAGGGGAGCAGGGGAGGACTCCAACCAAGTCTTGTCTGCATGCAATCAGTTGCATGTCAGGTGCTGGAGTAGCCTCATGGCAGCTGAAGGGCACCAGAGCCCCTGTGCCAGCACTTGCTTGCTGCTCATTGCAGGCTCCTGCTCCCTCCACTCTGGCTCCACAGGGCTGCAGCCGGCAGTTCCTCTTACAAGCATATGCCCTGACTAGCTCCCTGACCTACAGAATGGAGCCCCTCTGCAACAGGGCAGCAGTCCCTGTGACATGGGAGGGGAAGGCTGGGGGGGTGGAGAGGGGCCAAAATACAAGTTTGCCCAGGGTACCATTATTCCTAAGGCCAGCTCTGAATGCCAGAGTATGTTGCGTTATAGCTCTCTCCTTCCCAAAGTCTAAAGGAATCAGAGAAAACAGACTATAAAGTCAGAGTAGTCCTGGTGCTGTTCTTGCACAGAGGGAAGGGAAGCGGGGCTACACAAGTCCCTGCCTGGTCCTGGCATAGACTGCAAAGGTAACTTAAAGTCATTCTGTTCCTGTTCTCAAGCACAGGAATAGAATAGCTGAGAATGCAACCTCCAAGCCTAGCTCTGCAAGCTTCCAGTGTTTCCCTAGGTCGGGGCGGGTAATTATTTTGGGTGGAGGGCTGCTTACTGAGTTTTGGCAAGCCGTCAAGGGCTGCATGACAGGCAGCCAGGGGCAGATAAATATTAATTTTCTAAATTTTTTAGGGGCCCCGCAGGCCAAATAGAATGGCCTGGTGGGCCACATTTGGCCTGCGGGCTACATTTTGCACACCTGAAAGTGTAAACATCATTAAATGAGGGGACAGAGAGTGTGCCAAAAATCATGCCCAAAAAAGGTTAGTTCAGAACTGATTTCCCTCCTTTCTCTCTCTAGCAGGTGGCCTGTCCCAGGATAATATCTTCAGTGCTGTTCTGTCTGTCTTCTCTTCCACCTCCACTTTCCTCCTCCTCTTTATTCTCCCTCCATCCCCTATCCTCTTTTGAAAGGTTTTTGCTTTGGGGCAGTGGGATTGTTTCATCAGTCTGTTGTATCACAGGTGTACTTCATTTTAGGGGCTTTGCTACTGGCTGGGTGCTTCTACACATTCCTTAATGCGCTTTAGGTAATGCACATTAAATCATTGTGAGGTACTAGAAAAAGGTGCATTAATCTATTTTAACGTGAATTAGCTAAATGCGGGGGTGGGGTTTGGTGATGCTTTAATGCATATTAAAGTAGGCTAATATGCATTAAAGCGCATGTATAGATGTGCCCTGAAATCATTATATTTAGGAAGACTATAACGGCTACTGCTGTTTCTCCCTCTCATTTCCTTCTCCTTTCCCTCTGTTTCTGATTTGTTTGCTTCCTGATGTATTATTGCTGTCACTGTCCTGACACAGCCAAAGATCTGGCACTGAATATTCAGATATCAATGTGGAGCACTAGATGTATCTCTTTGCATGCAAATAAAAGGCTGAAAAGCATTATTAACCCTCTGTGTTCATTTACAGCAAATGTGGCTGACAGCCATTCCATTGACTGACCATTATTTTTGTTTTTCTTTTCTAGAGAATCTTTTCTGTAAGAATGAAACAAGCAGCAGCTGACAGCTCAGGGATCTTTTAGCCGGAGACTTTTCAACACAGAATTTATCTTCTTGTGGGGATCAGGAGGAAAAGTGACAGGATTAATTATCCTACACAGACTAAAATGAGCATTTTCTCATACTGGAAAGCTGATGTGATAATCATCTTCCTGAGAATGGATAAAGGAAACAGGTGAAGGAATTGCAGACTGGTCTGGTATGCCCGAATCCTGCAAAGCATCCACACTCAACATAGTCCTTAAGAGTGTGCTTGATCCTCAGTTCTAAGATCTTCTTTTCCACTCATGCCTAAGAGCTGTCTGTGGATTGACCCTTTTAAAATGTGATTTTTTGCTCCACTGTATTTACTGGTAGAAACAAATTCATGAAAACATTTGTGTCTGAAGGTATTTAAAATTGATGTATTTTAGATTGGTGAGTCATTCCTTTGAATCTCATGAGGTTCAATAAGGACAAATGCAAAGTCCTGCACTTAGGATGGAACAATCCCATGCACCAGAACAGGGTCGGGGACCAACTGACTAAGCAGCAGCTCTGCAGAAAAGTTCCTAAAGGTTACAGTGGACAATAAGCTGAATATGAACCAACAGTGTGCACATGCCCCGCCATGTGTCGCCTATGTACAAAGGGGCAGTTATGTTCTTCTGCAGCTTTGTGACAGGCTCATGCCCCACGGTTTGTGGACAAGCCAGCCAGCTGGTACCACATGGCCAGAAGGAGCCTTGTCAGTTGGTCTGTCACCCTTGGTGCAACATAACCAAAGAGGCAGTGCATGGCATCAGCAGCGTGGTGGTTGTAAGCCTGTCACAAGCTTATGAGGTAGGGGTGGGCAATTATTTTAGGTGGCAGGCGACTTAACGAGTTTTGGTGAGCTATTGAGTGCTGCACACAAAATCTATCAAAATATATAATTTAAACAAAATATAGACAAAAAAATCATATACTAAAAATCAAACTTCTACTATAACATATATAATTATATATAATATACAGATAGTTTATGTGTTTTTTATTAGTGTATATAGGAGTGATTGTATAATAGCTCAAAACAAAGTCTTATTTTTGTACATTGTGTGTGTATGGGGGCGTGTGCACATGCATTGGGGGGACTGCCCCTACACTAGGTCCCAGGAGCTGTCTGGAGGTGGAGGGAGGCAGGAGGCAGAAGGTGTGTACAGAAGAGCTCTCCTGGGCAAGCTACAGGTATGGTCAATCCCACCTCACATCTGGCCTGTGGCTGCCCCCATGGCACTCTGCATGGGGCTGAGCCCAGCTTGCTTCTGCCCAGAGAAGCCCACGCTATGCTCCCACGCACACCCAGCAACAGTCCCAGCCCTGGCCAGCATGCACAGCTTTCTGGTGGGGCTGCTTCTGGTGTGACTGCAGCCACCCAGGTACTGCTTGGCTCCCCTCATCTCCAGCAGTTCCTCCTCCTCTTGCCCCTGCTGCACTGCTCTGGACAGCAGGTAGGGCAGGGAAGAGGATGCAGGCCGGATACCACATACCCAGGCAGGCAGGGGGAAGCTACAGCTGGGCAGCTTCTGTCCCAGCGTGTAGGGCCCCAGCTCCCAGTCATCTTCCACCCACTCAGCTGCCTGCAGGTGGCTGCACATTGCACTGGCAGGCGGCCTGGGCAGAAGGCAGTCAGGAGCTGGAGCCCCACAGCTACAGTCGCACTGGGAGCCGCCCCATGAGGAAGCTGTGCGTGGTGGCCAAGGTTAATGTTGTAGGTGGGCTCAGACAGGAGCACAGCATGGGCAGGAGTGGTGAGGCTTGGCTCCATGCCAATACTGTGGGGGCAGCCACGGGCCAGATACAATCAGTTGGTGAGCTCCTGCCCACAGGATAGATACAATCAATTGGCAGGCTGGATGTGGCCCACAAGCTATATTTTGCCTACCCCTGTTATAAGGGGACAGGGGCTCAGCTGGTGTCCTCCTTGATCCCTCTGGTCAAGAAAAAGGGCCTGGGCAGAAGCAGATACATTCTGCAGATCAATGCCTGGCTGTATTGATGGTGTCACCAGCAGGGCTTTGGTTTCTTCAACCACACAGTGTTGCTCTAAGAAGAACGATTGCTAGAAAGAGATGGGATCCACCTGATGAAGAGAAGGAACAGCGTCTTTGCAGACAGGTTCACTAACCTAGTGAGGAGGGCTTTAAACTAGGTTTGCTGGGGGATGGAGACCAAAGCCCTAAGGTAAGTAGAGAAGTGGATGACCTGGAACAAGCAAAAGCAGGAAGGGGTAATGGGAGGACTTTTCAGTCTTTCTGAGAAAGTGGGGAAATGGGCTAGTCACCACAAGTGCCTGTACACAAATGCACAGAGACAGGGAAACAAGCAGGAAAAATTGAAAGTCCTTGTAGAGTCACAGGAACTATGATGTGACTGGAATGTGATAGGCTAGCTGGTGGCAGCTGGGCCTGGAGGTTTTGAAAAGTTAAAAAATGATTGGTGGCGGGAATTTCCTTTTCCCCACCAATCAGGCCTTGGAAAAGAAGGCTTACCCGCCTCACCCAGGGGTCAGGTAGGAAAACCGGACCTGAGAGTAGACTCATCTCTCATGTTGCCTGATTGGTCCTGCCAGCCACCTGCAGGGGGATAAAAGGGGCAGTGCTCCTAGCCCTGGGGGGAGGGGAGAAGGCAGGAGAAAGGACAACGAGGGACAAAGGAGAGGAGTCCAGAAGAGCTGGCAGAAGCTGGCTGGCAGGGTGGATTGGTTGCCCCAGAAGAGCACGGGAGCCTGGGAGCTGCAGGAGGTGGCTTGATGAAGGATTGGAGCTGTAGGCGGCAGCAGCTCAGAGCTCCTGCCGCTCGGCACACAGGGGCTACATGGTGGATCCCCTGCTAAGGACCCAAGCCACAGGTGGTGGCTCAGGAATCTGACCCCCATCAGGGAGGCCAGAAGCTCAGTGTGCAGGCAGGGCACAGCGAGGGAGCCAAAGCCCTGAGCCTGCAGGTAGCAGCTCAGGTTTTCTGACCCCCAGCATGAGGCCAGGCAGCTTGGCATGCAGACAGCATGTGGAGGATGCTGCAAGGTTGAGAGCCTGGACCTGCAGGCAGCAGCCTAGGCATTGATAGCTCAGTGGTAGAGTTCATATCTGCTATGTGGTAGACCTGCGTTTGATCCCTGGCTAAGGCATGGAAAGGGTGATTTGGTGGAGAGAGGGACTTCACACCGGGGAGAAGAGTTTTCCTCACCTTCGCCCCCCTGCCCTTCTGAGGTGCCTGCACCCTATATTTGGTGAAGCCTTGCACCCCAATCTTATTGATTTGCCTCTGTAAATGTGTACATTACCTTTACTGAATCTTCTCTTGCTCTCCTGCACCCATTGCCCTCCCCACATGTGTGTCATATGTGTTCTTTCCCTATTAAACCCATATATGGTTATATATATTTCCCTATTAAACCCATATATGGTTAAGTTCCAAATGGTCTTGGCTCTACTCTATAGGGGATAGGAGGGAAGTGGCTACCCCTTCCACAGCGTACTAGCACTCGTTAAATCCCTTCAATTGAAGACGGGGTACCTCGTCTGAGTACCACCCAGGTTACAGGAATAACAAAGACTTGTGGGATAGCTCACATGACTAGAGTAATGTCATGGATGGCTACAAACTATTCAGGAAGGGCAGGCAGGGGAAAAGAGAAGGAGTTGTGCCGATGACACCAAACTTTGGGGCAAAGCATCCATACCTGAGGACAGGCAGGTGATCCAGGCTGACCGGGACAGGCTCAGCAAATGGGCGGACGAGAAAGTGATGGTGTTCAACACTGAAAAATGCAAGGTTCTCCACCTTGGGAGGAAAAACCTGCAGCACCCTTATAGGCTCGGCTGTGCTACATTGGTTAGCACTACAGAAGAAAAAGACTTGGGGGTCATCATTGACCACAAGATGAACATGAGCCTGCAATGCGATGCTGCGGCTAGT
>NW_017728922.1:17835053-17837954 GCF_001723895.1 Crocodylus porosus
GATCAGAGGTCAGGAAAACAGACCTTACAACGACAGGCTGAGATCTATGAGGCTCTTTAGCCTGGAAAAGCGCAGGCTCAGGGGTGATCTGATGGCCATCTATACGTTTATCAGGGGTGACCAGCAGTATCTGGGGGAACATTTGTTCACCAGAGTGCCCCAAGGGATGAGGAGGTCGAACAGTTATAAACTACTGCGCGACCGTTTCAGGCTGGACATAAGGAAGAATTTCTTTACTGTCCAAGCCCCCAAGGACTGGAATAGTCTGCCAGCGGAGGTGGTTCAAGCACCTACACTGAACACCTTCAAGAGGAAATTGGATGCTTATCTTGCTGGGATCCTATGACCCCAGTTGACTTCCTGCCCTTCGGGCGGGGGGCTGGACTCGATGATCTTCTGAGGTCCCTCCCAGCCCTAATGTCTATGAAATCTATGAAATCAATATATAAAAGAGCTGTTTGATTGCTCAGAGCTCCAGTATGAAACTGGAGATGGGCCTGTTGAAAGTCTCTGAGTTAGGGTCAGAGAGGAGAGCAACAAGGGAGGGTGATGTAGTGACATCACCCTCCCTGCCGGGGGTTGGGCATATCTGCTATAGACCACCAGACCAGGAGGATGAGGTGGATGAGGCTTTCTTCAAACAGCTAGTTCAAGTTTCCTGATCAGAGGCCCTGGTTCTCATGTGGGAGGGCAATACAGCAGTTCACAGACAATCTAGGAAGTTGTTGGAGAGTGTTGGGGACAACTTCCTGGTGCAAGTGCTGGAGCGGTCAACTAGGGGCTGTGCTCTTCTTGACCTGCTGCTTACAAACAGGGAAGAATTAGTGGGAAATGCAATAATAGATGGCAACTTGGGCAGCAGCCACAAGATGACTGAATTCAGGATCCTGAGGAAAGGAAGGAAGGAAGAAGAGAGCAGAGTACAAACTCTGGAATTCAGAAAAGCAGACTTTGACTCCCTCAGGGAACTGATAGACATGATCCCTGGGAGGCCAGTCTGAGGGGGAGAGGAGTCCAGAAGAGCTGGCTTTACTTCAAAGAAACCTTACAGAGGGTGCAGGAATAAACCATCCCAATGTGCAGGAAGACTAGTAAGTATGACAGAAGACCAGCTTTGCTTAGCAGGGAACTCTTCAGTGAGCTAAAACACAAAAAGAAAGCTTACAAGAAGTGGAAACTTGGACAAACAACTAGGAAGGAGCATAAGAGCATTGCTTGGGAATGCAGGGATGAAATCAAGAAGGTCAAAGTACAATTAGAGTTGCAGCTAGCAAGGGTTGTGAAGGGAAATTAGAAGAGTTTCAGCAAGTATGTTAGCAACAAGAGAAAAATCAGGGGAAGCATTGTTCTCTTACTGAATGTGGGAAGCAACCTTGTGACAGATGGTGTGGAAAAAGCTGAAGTACTCAATGCCTTTTTCACCTCAGTCAGCCTCCAGACTACTGCACTGGGCAGCACAGATTGGGGAGGAGGTGAACAGTGAACACTGGCAAAAAAACAGGTTATGGACTGTTTAAAAAAGCTGGATGTGTACAAGTCTATGGGGAAGACACAATGCATCCAAGGGTGGTGAGGGAATTGGTTGATGTGATTGCAGCACTGATGGCCATTATCATTGAAAACTTGCAGTGACTGGGAGAGTTCCAGATGATTGGAAAAGGGCAGATATACAGCCCATCTTTAAGAAAGGAAAGAAGGAAGATCTGGGGAACGACAGACTTGTCAGCCTCACCTCAGTCCCAGGAAACATCATGGAGCAGGTCCTCAAGGAATCCATTTCTAAGCGCTTGGAGGAAAAGGTGATAGGAACAGTCAGCATGGATTCACCAAGGGCAAATCATGCCTCACCAACTTAATTGTCTTCTAGGAAGGATAGTGGATGTGATATACTGTGGAAGGAATCAAGCTTCGCGTTGTGGTTGAATCAGAACTGACAGAGCCAGCTTTTCTTTATTTAGGGCTATACTGTGATCACAGGGAGGATTTCATACAGAAAGGGGAATCACCCACTTGTCTGTTTCAAAGGAATCCTCCTCCTAAGTTTTCAAGTATTTTTATGCTTAAGACAGATAAAGAGAAAAAAAATATGACCTTGGAGAAACTAAAACAAGTTTACTTAATTGGACATCTGTGCACAGGGTAATAAGATATGCAGGATTCCTTATCTCAAAACATGTAACAGAAATAAGCAGTATCAGCTCTTCTGATCTTTGTCTGTTTTTCTAGTCAGGTAGGCCAGAAGCCCGACTAAATTTATTACCACATTCCCTGTTTTTTGGGGGTTTTTTTCTTTTATTTTTTCTAACAAGTTAGATATTTATAGCCTTTCAATTTCTAGTTTTTCTTTCTCTTTACTTTCTGCTATTTCAGCATACAAATTACATACTTCGTTTCTGGTTGATGGGCTATTCAGCATTTGCTTGGCAGCACAACTTAAGCAACATTGTACTATCATAAACACCAGGCATACTCCAATAAAAACAACAAACAATATCAACAAACTACGAATAATGGAAGAGCCTAAGGAACTGAAAATAGAGCTAAACCAAGAACTCAAATTCCAACTATCTGACTCATGCAATTTAGCTGCTTCTTTTTGAATATGTTTACTTAAATCCTGGACTTCTTCTGAATTATTAGGAATATAAGTACAACATTCTATACCTATTAAAGCACAGACTCCTCCTTTGCTGGCTAGTATATAATCTAACACAAGTCGGTTTTGCAATGTCATTTGCCTTATTTCCTTTATTTCTGTATTCATTTTAGCAAAACTATCAGCAGTACCATTAGCAATCTTTTCTAGAGATGCTGCAACTTTCTTTATCTCTGACATAGCTAAGCCTGTGGCATAGCTGGGGAACATTATACCCTAAAACCTTTGATTTTCTGTAATTTCGC
>NW_017728922.1:17837965-17839113 GCF_001723895.1 Crocodylus porosus
AGTCTGCAAACCTACAGCAATTGTGCACAACTGTTCCTGGACTTTAGAAAGAAGTCCATGGACAAAAGCAGAAACAACTGCTTCCAGGGCAGTTTCAGCTGCATTTTCAATACCAGAATGTCTTTTGAATACTAGTTTCAAGTGATCCATGTAGTCTGCTGGGGATTCTCCTTTATTTTGTTTACAGTTATGTATTTTGGCCCAGTCAGTTTTCCTGGGGCAAATTTTAAGCACAGCCTCAAGGAAGCATCTTCAGGCATCTGCTAAGTGATCTCTTATTCCGGGGTCTTGAGTAGGCCAAGTAGCCTGTGCGATGAGGCAGTTGTGGTTAATTAGTTCAAATCATTAATTGGTTCAAATCTGCCCATGTTGGATTATAACAATGGATTACAGTGTTTAATTCATCTCTAAATTTTTGGGGTTCCTCTCTGATGTTGGGAAATTGTTTAACAAGGTTTAGGAGCTCTCCTGGGGTCCAAGGGACAGGGACTGTGATTGTAGTTTCCCCATTTGGACCTTGCCCTGGAAGTTGGCGTAAAGGCATAAACTGAGTGTTTTTAGATTTTAAGGAAGGGGCTGGACCGTACTGGGTACCAGGCCTTAAATAAGAGGAGGGGGTTGAGATTTCAGGAGACAGACGCATGCCCCGGGGGCAGGTGACGGTTGTTGAGTGATAGTTTCCTGGTGAGGTGGGCTAATCCTGCCGCAAGAATCTATTTGGTTACTTTGGACTTCTTCAGGTTTAGATTGTGCCTGGGGCTGATATGGGGGTGGCACATTAAGAAAATCAATTATATCTTCTGCAGATTCATTCTCAGTTATTTGTGGATAAAGTTGTTTTGGTGCTGATGGTACTATTGATGGGTGCACTTTTGGTGCACTTTTCTGTTTTAATTCTTTTATCTGAGATTTCAGTTTCTCTTGGGAGTCCTTAAGACTGAACTTGAGATTCTTGATGTCTTTTGAAAGCTTCTTCATACCAATCAAAAAATGTGTCCCACTGAGTCTGTGTTATATTACTACCTCTTAACTCAAGGTCTCTGAGGAGATGAACAATTTTACTTAAATCAAATGTTCCCTCCAGGGGAAACTGCGGGCTAAAATCATCTCTGGTATACCAATTCCATTTGTCTAGAAACTTACAACTT
>NW_017728922.1:17839253-17843186 GCF_001723895.1 Crocodylus porosus
CCAGGTCTTTCATACAAGAATGGCTTATTCAGGGTGTCCGGTCAGGTTGTGAGATTCGCTAGCGGCACAAAGATGCTGTGCTTAATGTCCAAAGACAAGACTCCACTGCAATAACAGCACACAATGCAGTTACTCACAGTTAGACACGGCTCATTTATGAGGGTGGGGAAAGGGTAAACCTGTCCATTGGGTCACAAGGTTCCAGTTGGTTCCCCTTGCATTCAAAACTGCCCTTCCGGACAGCCTTGGGGCAGCTGAACCCAACCTTAGTCTCAGACCTGGTTAGTGGCTCATATTTCTCAATTCATACTTTCAGTTCACACAAGGGAATTTCTGCGTTGAGGCACGAGGTTCAAGAGCATCTCTTTAGTCTCAGCCTTGGTCAGCACTTATCATGGAAAACACACACAGTCTAAGAATTTCCACCTTGCACCCTTGCTTTTGAAGAGCACACAGAACAAGTCTGTTGTCTTCAGGGTGGCTGCACAAGGTTTCCACTCCTGGCTTCAGAGAGACCTCATAGTTCTTTACAGAACTTAACTCAATTCACATGGGGAAATACTTTCATTGACAACAACAACACAGAGTCTTTAACTTTAACTCTTTCTACTCACAGTTACTACTTATACAGTGGGTCTGACAGTTCTGGCAGAATAAAAAAGTTTGGATAGGGTGAGCCTCAAGCAGTGAATCTGGAAGACACAGAGACAGCCTCTCACTGAAAAGCCCCAGTAGAAATTTCAAAAGGTCTCTTACCTTGGTTTGGTGCCAGGGCTTCAGTGAAGAGATGTCTGTGTCCCAACTGATCACTCTGGGTGTCTCTATCTGAGTCACGGCACCAAATTGTGGAAGAAATCAAACTTCGCATTGTGGTTGAATCAGAACTGACAGGGCCAGCTTTTCTTTATTTAGGGCTATACTGTGATCACAGGGAGGATTTCAAACAGAAAGGGGAATCACCCACTTGTCTGTTTCAAAGGAATCCTCCTCCTCTCTAAGTTTTCAAGCATTTTTATACTTAAGACAGATAAAAAGAAAAAAAAACGACCTTGCAGAAACTAAAACAAGTTTACTTAATTGGACATCTGTGCATAGGGTAATAAGACATGCAGCATTCCTTATCTCAAAACATGTAACTGAAATAAGCAGTATCAGCTCTTCTGGTCTTTGTCTGTTTTTCTAGTCAAGTAGGCCAGAAGCCCAACTAAATTTATTACCACAATACCTTGACTTTAGCAAGACCTTTGATATGGTCTCCTACAACATTCAAGCAAGCTAAGGAAGTACAGATTGGATGAATGGACTGTAAAGTTGATAGAAAGCTGGCTGGATCTTTGGGTTCAATGGGCAGTGATCAATGGCTCAATGTTAAGTTGGCAGCTGGCAGAGTGCCCCAGAGGTCAGTCTTAGGACTGGTTTTATTGCATATCTTCATTAGCAATCTGGTAGATGGGATGGAGTGCACCGTCACAAAGTTTGCGGATGACACCAAGTTGCAGGCAATAGTGGATACACCAGAGGGAACAGCTAGGATTCAGAGAGACCTGGACAAGTTGAAGCATTGGACCTGAATATGAATATGAGCCAACAGTGTGCGCTTGTGATGAAGAAAGCTAATGGCATACTGGTCTGCATTAGTAGGGGTGTTGACAGCAGATGGAAGGAAGTGATTATTCTCCTCTATTTGGCACTGGTGTGGCCACATCTAGAGTACTCTGTCTCAGTGTTGATGTGTAGGGGGTGCATGTGCACCCCTGAGAGCGCTGGTGCACCCCCTGACAGGCAGTGCTCCCCGCTTAGGTGATGGGCGGGGGGGGCAGCGGGAGCACCGGTGCTCCCCCTGTGAGCGCTGGCTGGGGAGTGGGAGTGCAGTGGCCACTTCTGGAATTGCCAAGGCCACTTCCAGAAGCCGGTGAGATTGGCCGTGGGGGGACCCTCTGGTTGGCGAGATTAGCCACAGTGTGACTCCCCCTCCCCACCCCCCCGGTCAATGAGATTGGCTGCGGGGGACCCCCTCCCCTGTCACTGAGCTGTTTTCAGTGGTGGCAGATGACAGAACAAGGAATAATGGTCTCAAGTTGCAGCAAGGGAAGTTTAGGTTAGATATTAAGAAAAACTTTCTCACTAGAAGGTTGGTAAAACACTGGAAAAGATTCCCCAGGGAGGTAGTGGAATCTCCGTCCATTGAAGTTTTTATCACCTGGCTATGCAAAGCCATGGCTGGGATGAGCTAGTTGGGGATGGTCCTGCTTTGAGCAGGCAATTGGACTAGATGACCTCCTGAGATCCCTTCTAACCCTAATGTTCTCTGATTCTAAGATTATGCCTCCCAGGCTCGGAGGCTGCTATGGTACAGTTCACTTACAAAAACATGCCAGGAAAACTATTATGGCCACCTGTTGCAATGGCACTTATTAACCGCTGCAGGGAGCAGCAGTGCCAGGGAATAGTATTGCCCTGTCCTGTTGTCCATTGCCTCAGTATTGGTTCTCTCCAAGCACCTGGGTAAATCACTTGCTCCAAGAATGGTATGTAGATGAAAAGCAACAAATTCTCAAAGAGCTGTTTCCTGGGCAGCAACTTTGTGCCAATATATTTGCTGCTGAGCGGGAAATTTTTCTGAGAGCCTCTTCTACAATATTATACAGACTACTGCACCCGTGACTTTGAGGAGTATTATATTGCTATATATTTCAATATGTGTGCAGTTTAAGGTTGATCTAGTGACCTTATGATCATTACTAAACTTCAAGGGCCTAAAGGATGACAGACTGAAGTATATCTTTCTGAGTTTCTCAGCAGCAGCTGCACAGCAGTCTTCTCAGGCTGGGAACTAAACTATTCTGTATATCAGTGCTTCTGAGTGACATTAGATTAAAAAAAATTCCATCTTCAAATCTTCATATATACACCTTTTTCCACTGAGAGAGAAATGTGTTGAAACTATTGCTAAAATCATCTGAGACTTCTAAATCATGCACTAAGTGAGGAAGGAACAGTTTATATGCTTCCTCTTTAGATGGTATAACTCAGGCACATTTTATAAAAATAAAAATCTACTCCCAGAGATTTCCATTTCTCTGAAACAAACTGAGCAACTGGCTTGTTATACATTAACTGAGAGCACTGAGTGACGTCATGAAAACTTAAAGGCAATTGTTGGAGTCTCTGGTGGGTTATATTAGTGGTGCTAACAGTCCCAGGAAATCATAATGGAGCATTAGTAGTAACTGGGTTTACTCTTCATAGGGACAGAGCTGGTAAATCTCAGAGTAGGAAGAAAAAAAGTGGTTCTAATACTTAAAATGCTTCTGGAGAAAAGGCAGCATCTCTGTTTCCTAATGGAATTTTTGAAATGTGGAAGCAGAGTGGCCTGAGCCACCAGCAAGGGCTATTTGTAAAAATGTTTCATCTGGGCAACTATATAATTAACACTTCATCCCAGGAAGGATGCCCAGGAATTACACATCGGGGGTCATGGGCATCTTTGCAAGCGGAGCAATAGCATTTTTAGGATGAGATAATGGTGCTCAGGCAGGTTGACATCCTGGCGGGTCACGCTGTGTTGCTTCAAATGGAGGCGAACCCCAGCGGGAATCTGGTCACGCGTCATGTTTGGGAGCAGCAGCCACAGCTGTGCGGAGTGCAGTCCCCGGGCAGACTAGGGACGTTTCGCTCTCTAAAGCACCTATGCTCTGCATGCCCGTGCCCCCAGGCAGCCGCCGTCCACCTCCCAGCACAGCTGGCCGGGCGCGGCGGATACTGGAGCCCGGGCTCAGGCACGAGAGCGGTTACAACCCTTCCCGCCCTCTCCCAGCTGGGCCGCCCCGCGCAGGCGCACAAGGAACTCTAGGAACGCATAGACAGCACTAGACTCACGCAGCGGTGCCTGCCGGGCGACTGGAAATAGGGGCTATAGCGCCTGCGCAGAAT
>NW_017728922.1:17843756-17847097 GCF_001723895.1 Crocodylus porosus
GCTGGGCCCCGGCCCCGGGGGGCAGGGGAGCGGGGCACCTCCCGGGGCGCGGGGCTTAGAGCCGTTGGGGGGCTCCCTAGTGCGTGGCTGCGGTGGGGCTTTGCACCCAGCCGTGCGTGTGGGTGTCTTCTAACGAGGGGAGGGGGGGTGGGATTTGCCAAGCTGACAAGGACTCCTTAAGGAGGATGTTCGGCAACAGCACCTCTCTCATGTTGTACTGACTTGGGACCCTTTGGTGGCAGGGGTGATGGTGCATCCCTGATGGAGGGTGGGGGGGGCACTGGAAGTAGACTTAGGGGATGTTTTTGTTGACTAAACAGAACATAGCCGGGGGGAGGAGCTTGCAGTGAGCGGGAGATGTCACCTGTGAAGGCTTTTTATACACTGAGCTTGTTTTAAGTTGCTGAGCTGAGTGGAGTTGAATTGGCCTGGTGCTGTGCTTTAAAAGCACGAAGCCTAGTCTCAGAAAAGTCTGAGAGGCTCATGGCTGGGTGGGCGGGGATCTTTGTATTACAAGTGTTTTGCGAATTCAAATGTATGTTGTTTTTTTTAAACTTGTTGCATGTTCAATTCAAACTTTTTAACAAGTCCTTGATGTTTCAATTTAAAAGTGACCAGTGGGGCTGAGGCTGTGTCCACTGAGGCTAAGATGACTGCCTTTCCTGATTGGCCATGGCTTTTCCATACATTGTGTGACCCTTGCCCTATGACCCTTTGGCTGACCTTACCGGAAGCCATGACGACAGCAGCCTTTTGCCATTAGACGCAGGGTGATGGTGAGGATTCCAAGGGTTAGACAAAACTGGTTAAACTGAACTAGGTGACTGTTAACCTTGCGTGTTTTGTGGCCAAACCACCACCAAAAACCTCATACTGTGATGTAAGTACTTAGTGTAATTAGTAACGTTTTTGTAAAATGTAGAAATGCATGTAATCAGTTAAGTTTTATATTTTACAATGTTCTGTAAAATAAAACTTAGCAAGGTAAATCTAATAAAGGAGCAGTCACTCTAACAGATCTTAGGAGCACAGACTTGTAGGATTTTAGTCTATTTGATTTGCCATTAATATAGATTATGGCAAAATTGCAACTTTGTTGGAGGCTTAGAAAGATAAAAGTCCTACTCCAGTAAATGTAATCTGTATTTAACTAACTTTTTCAGAACGTTTTGCTTTCTTCACACTATGAGAGAGTCTGACTTGTTTTCTTTGCACAATAAAGGTGGATATAGCAGTCGCAGACAATCGGGAAGAGATAAATATGGACCACCTGTGCGTACAGAGTACAGACTGATTGTTGAAAACCTTTCCAGTCGCTGTAGTTGGCAGGATTTGAAAGTACGTATTAATGTGACAATGTTAGTCTAGCTTCCTGCTCGGTCCCAATACTTCCATTTTATTGTGAATGTTCATGATTTGGGAAAGCCATTTGGAACTTATTCATGTATGCCTGTTGACACTGTTGGTGAGTTTTATCTCTGTTTAGGCATGTTACATTCCAGAAGCATGAAATGCTTATGTAACTCTTCATCTGTTCTCTGAAGGATTTCATGAGGCAAGCTGGTGAGGTAACCTATGCAGATGCTCACAAAGAACGCACAAATGAAGGGGTAATAGAATTTCGGTCTTACTCCGATATGAAGCGTGCCCTGGACAAATTGGATGGCACAGAGATAAATGGCAGGAAGATAAGGCTGGTTGAGGACAAGCCACGTTCAAGCCATAGGCGATCTTACTCTGGCAGCCGGTCAAGGTAACCTTTTGCTATAAAGATCAAATCAAATGTTTCAAAAGTCTCCTGCTAGCAGTAGAAGAGTCTGTTATACTTGGTCTTAACTCGAGAGAGTAATCATTTCCTTTAATTAGATTACAACTTACAGATAAGTTGATTGTTAGGATGTGTAGGGGAAAAACTTTCTATGATAAAACATTACATAAGTGATCAGGTGCATATCAGGAAAGACAGTTTACCTTTTGAAACATCATAAATAGTTCAGTGTCAGATGGCATTCTTACTGTATGTTGATTGGTGACTTGCCTGCCTTTGTGTGTGCCCCCTCCCCCCCCAGAAATTGTTGTGAAATTCTCAACATGCATAGATGTTCACAAGGTTACTTTGAAACATTGCCAGGTCACGCTCTAGAAGAAGGTCGCGAAGCAGAAGTCGCAGGAGCAGGAGTAGCCGCAGCCGATCCCGTAGTGTCTCTAAAAGCCGGTCACGGTGAGTAATGTACATTATTTATTGGCTATTTCTGTTAAATTAGAAATTGTGACCCTTCCCTGGTAACTGTGGCTGTATATAAAACTGACATGAGTAATTTTTTTCAGTTGCTATAAAATATTTTGTTCTCTTAAGATCTAAATCCAGGTCACGGAGCAAAGATCGTTCACGTTCCAGATCTAAAAGCAGGAAGTCAAGATCAAAGAGCAAATCTAAACCTAAGTCTGACCGGGGTTCCCGCTCCCGCAGCAGATCCAAGGCAAAATCTGAGAAGTCTCGCAGCAGGTCTAGGTCCATGTCTCGCTCTCCCAAAGAAAATGGTAAAGGAGATGCTAAGTCTAAATCCAGATCAAGGAGTAGGTCTCGTTCCAACTCACCACAGCAGCAAGCCTCTGCCAAAGCTCGTTCAGAGTCACCATCCAAAAGAGCTGCATCAAGGTCCCACTCCAGATCTCATTCAAAGTCTCGCTCACGATCAAGATCTAGTTCAGGAGATTAAGACTAGAACTCTCCTCTTACTTTGCACACTATTATGGAACGTTTTACTACTTGCCAGGCCATTAGTCTTTTATGTTAGTCCTTCAGAAGTTGGTTTCTTCTTTTGCAGAAAGGAATGGCCTGAGAACCAAGTAATGAGGCATAAAGGTTTGATTTGTATCTAAATTTGGTGAAAGGATGAGATGGTGTGGAAATGGTGGTAAGAGCAGAAAGAGAGTCCCCTTTTTCTAGGAAAATAAAGTTAAACTTTTGATTTTTAGCATTTCAGCAGACATAATTTGACTGCTGTTAAGACAAAAGTGGGTTTTATATTAAAATAAACTCTTGAGCATAAGACGCTTAAATTCAGGCTTTTTTTGAGAACATCTCCCCCCCGCCCCCCTTTAATTTTTCACTGTTTTAAAATTACGGACCTTAGTAACATAAAAGGTTACGTCTTGCTATCAAAGGCACAAAAGCATTGTTGAACAGGTCAGCGTAGATGCCTTGGCTATTTCAGTTTTTGGAAGCAAAGTGGGAACTATATATACAGTTAATATATATATATATATTAACTAGGCAAATTTCAGACCAGCAATAAACTCAAGTTGGAAGCACTTGTGCTGTATCTTAACTTGCCAAA
>NW_017728922.1:17847582-17865968 GCF_001723895.1 Crocodylus porosus
AATCTTTATACAATGTGTAGTTTAACTTGTATAAAATTAAATCAGTGACTCAAACTCTTGTGCTTATGCCAATGGAACTGAACTCTTTTTTGCAAGCACAGCAGATCTACCACTGTGATGGACTTCAGCGGAACCATTATCCCGTGTATAACTTTTGCAGGTCTCATGATAAAAGAAATTAAATGTAGCAGCAAATACTGTAGCTTTTTTGTAACTTCATAACGAGAACTCTGTATCTGGGTTTATCGTGCATCTGTAATTCTGGCCACACTGTGGCCTTTGGAAATGCAAACTTTACTTTCAGTCAGGCTGAAACCTGCCATAGATTTGCAAGTGTGCCATTTGCCCTAAGCAGCGTAGCCCAAAATATCTTGAGAGCTTTTTTATGCTCAAGACACAACTACTACAGCAAGGAGACTTGTTTTGTTTTGTTTTTGTTTATTCTATGGCAACAAAACACACTAGGCTTTTTTGTGACCACTTCCCCCTGGTGCAGATGGCTAGTCTGTTGAAAGCAGAGAAGCCATTTTTAGACAGCATGTAAAAATTTCTTTAATTTTATTGAAAGTCCCGTGCTAGACTTGCTGTCAAATACAGCCCCCTTTTCAGCAAATTGTTCCATACTATATACTTGTCACAACACTTGGTTAAATTTTGGTTACCGAAAGAACGCTGAAAAGATTGAGCTGCTTAAACTGATGTTTGCCATAAGCACTTCTGATCAGATCTGGGAATTCTTAATTATGGTGTGCGGCGTGCTAGTATTTCCAACGTCATGCTTGGCCATGCAGTTCTTGCTCTTTATTAAACAAGTCCACCACCAGCCTGATCCTTGGCTATTAATTGTGGTCCCTGAAGATGGCAAATGTAAACTTGAAATATTACCAATCCAATTTTTAGGCAGAAAAAAACATAACTATCCTGTTCATCCTACAAATTCTTTCCCCTCATTACCTCATGCCAAACGTGAATAGCTATCACTATTTTGTTATCAAGCCTGGCTTTCCCTATGACTCGGTTCTACAACACAGTTACAAGTACCCAGCATGGGAACCTATGGTATATCAAATAGTGTAGCGATGGTAAACATTTAGTTGAATGTCAAAAAAAAAAATTATACTTCCTAAATTTCATTAAAAATGTCCATTATGATGTAAATTGAGCTGCTGTGAAACGACGTCTGCAGTACTAGAATGCTGCAGGATTCAGAGGTTTTGCCATGGAATACTGGTATACTGTGGAGAACAGGTGAGGAGACTATAACTATATGAACTTAAAGGTGGTATATCAAGCCATGTCTTTGCCTACCTTTAACTAGGAACCTTCTTCCTACTGAAACTACTTTGTGTGAAATTAAGTGACTTGTGCTGTGCTACTGCAATGAGAACTTGGGATTACTCAGACTATTAGCTGGGGGGGGGGGAGAGTGGGGAGATTCCCTCCTACAAGTATGCCAAAGATATTTTTTTCTGGCATGTTTTTTGTGGCATGTGTTACCTGAACTCTTTAAAACAAACAAAACGACCTGTGAAAATGATCAACTAGCAAAGGCCATCTTAAAATGGTCTGGCTTGCATATATCGGAGCTTTGTGCACACAACCTCGTGTTGAGAAATGAAGTGGGATATTTCAACCTAAAACTAAACCCCAAGTGTCCTACTGTTTTTTATGGGAGATATTCAAGGCAGACTGCCAATGCCCCCTCACCCCCCAGTCATTCCTGAATATTTGGATCTAAAATGAAATTCTAAATCCCACAGTCCAAGGCACCCCTTTGAAAACTTATTTTTCACTCACTTTTGAACACAGAATTGCTCTTATAAAGTTTTTAACATGGGCTCCTATTTGAAATCTGAATTTCTCATGCGATTCATATTTCCACACTTAACAGTATTGAGTGGCACCTTGTGTCGGGCTTGAAAGGTTCTCTAGGCACCTGTATGGACTGTGGTCTAAGGAACATTTGTTTTAAAACAAAAGGCTATGCATACATATGTAACATTCTTATACATTGCCTTATTTGTGTCTACTGATAGCTGGATTTACAATGTATGCATGCCTTGAATTCTTTTGGAAATGAAGTGACCCACTATTACTACTATATTTTTTTTGAGAGGCCCTAACTGTAGAGATTGGATGTTATCTTTTGAAGTGTAGGTAAAAAAAACTTGCTGGGGAAAACTACAGCTGTAAATATCTTAAAGTTTGTAGGCAGACATTCAGGCTCTATAGTTTTGTAAGTGGTGGCAAATTAATTTTGAGGAAATAAAATGTTTTGAAGACAACGTTCCCTTTCACACATTTACGAGCTTTCCGTCAAATTCTCAAGTCTATAAATCATTTATCAAGATCACATTCCTTAAGTCTGGGGTGTTTGACAGCTCACCTGCAGGCCACATTTAGCCCCCAGTACTCTCTTGCAGGGCTCCCTATGGGTCTGGTAATGTGGCTGTGTGGGAGTGGCAGCACCATTTCCCCACTGCTAAATTTTTGGACCCTTGGGGAGGTCAAGGATCCTGGGTGCTAGATTGGGTGCCTTATCCCAGCATGAGTTTGCTTGGGGCAGCCCAGACTGTTAGGGCCCAGTCCTGACATGCAGGGTCAGAAAGGGATGGAGCCTAGGCCCCGGTTTCCAATCCCAACAGCACAAATGAGGCTGCATAGGGCCCTATCCCGGCATCTAGGGCTTGATCTGGTCACAGGCTGGTTCCATGTCTCGTATGGCCTGCAGGTCTGCTGCCTTAAGTAATTTGGAGTATAGACAACCCCTTCTTAATGCAGTCTCACTTAGAGCTACTTTGCTGTAGTGCTCATGTAAAATGAAAACCTGATTTCACTTAGCACTGAGCCAGTTTTATTATAGCACTCAGTGAAGCAGCAGCGATAGTAAGAACTGGTGAGTGGCAGCAATAGGGTGGGTGGGAGTGAGTGCAGAGCCTGTACTGGTGCTGCAGGGGCCCAGAGTGGGGCAGCAGGAGCAGTGGCCTGGACTGGTGCACAGTGCTGGAGTGGCTGGTAGACAAGGGTGGGGAGAAGCAACGGGTGAGGAGCAGAGGGGGGAGATGGACAGGCATGAGAGTGGGTCCTCTGTCTATGTTTGGGGCCAGGGCCGGAGGGGACCCATGGAGTGGCAGCAGCACGGGGCTGGCACGTGGGGCTGGAGAGGCCGGCAGGCAGGCAGAGGGGTCGGAAGAGGCGGGGATGGTGGGAAGCTACAGCAGGAGGTGCCCAGTACCTAATTCTCTCTACGTTAATTCCTACCGGGGAAATGGGTTTCGCTTAGCATGGTTCTGCTTAACACTTGTCTTTTCCTGAACCAATTAAGAGCGTTAAGCGGCAGTTGCCTGTAGTTGTAATGTCTCCCTCCCTTCCCCAGAACCACCCTACATCTCCTTTAATGCACAGTCAATCTTCAGCATGATTTGCAAACAGAGAAGAATCTAGTACTGGAGAAAAAGGAAGATTTCAGTACTGTGGATACTGAACGTTAGGCCAGTACAAGTAGGCAGCTATTTGATCCAGCTTCAGATCTAGCTGCTTCGGATGCCAGCGATCTGATCCGGAGCTCTGGATTGGGTTTCTGCTTCAATCCGGCTAAAGCAACTTCTAAGGTGCCTCAGAGATCTGGCCATAGGGTATAATGGGGAATCAATGAAATATCTATAGCTTTGTTGTTTTCTGTCTGATCTGGATAAAACTTGCAGGGGTGGTAGCTTCTGCTGAGAGCATGAAGGCTGCCAAGTTTCAAGAAGATTGGTGCAGGGGTTTGGGTGGAACTGCACCCCAAATTTTTTTAAAGGAAATCTCATGTCACGCATATGTGTTACACCACGGGGGGGGTGAAAGCTGCAGCGGTAGTAGCCCCTTCTCAGGCCACGAAGCCTGCCAAGTTTCAAGGAGATTGGTGCAGGGGTTTGGGTGGAACTGCACCCCAAATTTTTTTAAAGGAAATCTCATGTCACGCATATGTGTTACACCACGGGGGGGGTGAAAGCTGCAGCGGTAGTAGCCCCTTCTCAGGCCACGAAGCCTGCCAAGTTTCAAGGAGATTGGTGCAGGGGTTTGGGGGAAACTGCGAACAAGCAAAACTCATGACATGGGTGACACTGTGTTAAGCTACAGGGATGGTAACACCTGCTGTGACCACAAAGCCTGCCAGCTATTGAGGAGATAGGGCCCCAGAACCCCTGTACCTACACCCCTAGCTGCTGACAGGCAAAACTCATGACATGGGTGCTTGTGCAATTGACTGTCTCTGTCTCGGGACTGGGTGGGGAGGGGAGACACTACTGCAGGCCCGGCTGCTAAGGTACTGTGTTACCAGTCATGATTCACTCAGGGATCAGCTACTAAAAACCACAGACTAAGGAGAGGAAATAATCAATACAGACAAATAAACTGGCCCAAGACAGACAAGACAGTTGCACAAGCACCCATCACGAGTTTTGCCTGTCAGCAGCTAGGTGTGCAGGGCCCCAGAAGCCCTGCACCCATCTCCTTGACACCTGGCAGGCTTTGTGGCGGCAGCAGGGGCAGCTTCCCCACCACCCCCAGTTTGGTGTAACACATACATGTGACATGAGTTTTGCTTTCAAGAATTTGGGGTGCAGTTCCCCCCTGAACCCCTGTACTGATCTTCTTGAAACTTGGTTGGCTTCATGCTCTCAGCAGAGGCTACCACCCCTGCAAGTTTCATCCAAATTGGACAAAAAACAACGTTATGGATATTTCATTGATTCCCCATTATACTCTATGGCCGAATTGGCTCCAAATCTTTTCCAAAGCAATTTGGAAGCTCCAGATTGATTCGGACAGCCTAAAGATTCCAGCAATTCAATTCGGATTCATAGATTCAGCCTCTGAATCATCCCCAAATCCAAATCATGATCTGAAGCTTTACACAGCCCTACTGAACATGCAATATTTGATCATATGAGAAATTAAAGTTGCTTTTACTTGGGATGTGTAAACCTTTCATTAAAAGCCTTTCACTTAAATGCCTGTCAATAATGTACAAGAGCCCTTGATCTAAAACATTTAGAACTGTGCTTGGTATGTAAAAGAGCTGTATGATTGCTCAGAGCTCTGGTATGAAACTGGAGATAGGTCTGTTCAAAGTCCCTGGGTTGGGTTCAGAGGGGAGAGCAACACGGATGATGTGGAGGGTGTATACTATAGACCACCAGACCAAGAGGATGAGGTAAATGAGGCTTTCTTCAGACAGCAAGCAGAAGTTTCCAGATCACAAACCGTGGTTCTTGTGCAGCACTTCAATCACCCTGACATCTGCTGGGAGAACAATACAGCAGTGTGCAGGCAATCCAGGAAGATTTTGGAGAGCGTTGGATACAACTTCCAGCTACAAGAGTTGGAGAGACCAACTAGGGGCCATGCTCTTCTTGACCTGCTGGTCACAAACAGAATTAGTGGGGGATGTAGCAGTAGAGGGCAAGGTGGGCAGTAGTGACCACAAGATTGACTTCAGGAGCCTGACAAAAAGAAGAAAAGAGCAGCAAAGTATGGACCCTGGACTTCAGAAAAGCAGACTGGGCAAGCGACTAGCAGAGAACTCTGGTGAGCTTAAATGTAAGAAGAAGGTGACAAGAAGTCTTCACAGGCAAGGTCAGCTCCCAGATCGCTGCACTGGGCAGGACAGTTTGGAGAGAAAGTAAGCAGCTCTCAGTGAAGAAAGAATGGGTTAGGGACTATTTAGAAAAGCTAGACGTGTACAAGTCTTCTGGGGCCAGATGCAATGCATCTAAGGGTGCTGAGGGAGTTGGCTGATGTGATTTCAGAGCCTCTGGCCATTATCTTGAAAACTTGTCATTGGGGAAGGTCCCAGATGATTGGAAAAGGACAAATATAAGTGCCCATCTTTAAGAAAGGAAAGGAAAAGAAAGGAAAGGAGGAAGATTCAAGGAACTACAGACCAGTCAGCCTCAGCTCAGTCCCCCAAAAAATCATTGAGTAGGTCCTTAAAGAATCCATTTCTAAGCACTTGGAGGAGATGATTAGGAACAGTCAGCATGGATTCACCAAGAGCAAGTCATGCTTGACCAACCTGATTACCTTCTGTGATGAGATGACTGGCTCTGGATGTGGAGAAAGTAGTGGACATAATATACCTTGACTTTAGCAAAGCTTTTGATACAGTCTCTCAGCATTCTTGCAAGCAAGCTGAGGAGGTTTGGGTTGGATGAATGGACTGTAAGGTGGATAGAAAATAGGCCTGTGTGAAGCGGCTAGTATGCACTTTGGATTCAGCTGATTCAGGGGACAGTGATTTGATTTGGTGATTTGAATCACTGTCCCAAATTGATTTGGCCGAATCTCCAAATCACACAGGCCCCATCCCCTGCCCACTCTCAATGGCTGCCCTGTCCACCCCAGCTCCAAGCTGGGGGAGCAGGAAGGGGATGGGACCTGGTGGGAGTCCCCCCATGGTCCCCTCTCCTCTTCTTCAGTCGCCCCTCCCCTGCCCCCTACTTGCCAGCATGTAGTCAGAGTCTAGCTCCCTGCTGCAGCATGCAGGGACTGCCCAAATGGCTTGAACTGTTCAAAACTTTTCTGAATTGATTTGGAGAGCTTTGAATTGATTCAGATCTTTTAATTGGTCCTGGTTAGGATTTGGAGATTTGGCCACCAAATCGGGCTGAATCTCCTAATCGAATCAGCACCCAAAGCTTTGCACAGCCCTAATAGAAAGCTAGCTGGATTGTTGGGTCCAGTGGGTACTAATCAATGGCTCAATGTCTAGTTGCCAGCCAGTATCAAGTGGAGCACCCAGAGGTCAGTCCTGGAGCCTGTTTTGTTCATCATCTTCATTAACAATCTGGAAGATGGCACAGAGTGCACCCTCAGCAAGTCTGGATAACACCAAGTTGTGGGGAGTAGTAAATATGCTGGATGGTAGGGCTAGGATTCAGAGTGACCTAAGCAAACTGGAGGATTGGGTCAAAAGAAATCTCATGACATTCAACAAGGACAAGTGCAAAGTCCTGCACTTGGAACGGACAAATCCCATGCACCAGTACAGCCTGGGGACTAACTGGTTAAGCAGCATAGAAAAGGACCTGGGGGTTACAGTGGACAGTAAGATGGATATGACTCAGCAGTGTGCCCTTATTGCCAAGACAGCTAAGGGCATACTGGGCTGCATTAGTATAAGCGTTGCTAGCAGATCATGGAAAGTAATTATTCTGCTCTATTTTGTACTGGTGAGGCCATATCTGGAGTACTGTGTCCAGCTTTGGGCCCTCTGCTATAAAAAGGATGTGGACAAGTTGGAGAGAGTTCAGCAGAGAGCAGTGAAAATGGTTCAGGGGCTGGGGCACGTGATTTCTAAGGACAGGCTGAGGGAAGTGGGTTTATTTCATCTGCAGAAGAGAAGACTGAAGGGTGGTCCCAGAAAGGATGGAGCTAAACTCTTTTCAGTGATGACAGAACAAGGAGCAATGATCTCAAGTTGCAGCAATATTGGGCTGAAACTTGAGCCCTTCTTTGTGGGCAAGAAGAACTATATGATTATCTAAAGGCACTCGTCTGATAGAAGCTTTATTGACTACACAAATATCTGCTAAATACAAAGCAATTATTCAATTGGGTCAAAAGACCCTACATGTAGCCGACTTTACTGTATACATATAGCCAACTTTACTGGGTTTGCCAGAATATAAGCAGGCAGTTACCAAAAACTGAGCTTGTTAACATGAATCCTCAGTCACAGTCTGTCTAGAGCTGTTACTCAGGAGTCACGTCCCTCAGTCAGCTGTACTAGGTTAGCTTCCCCGGTTGCACTGCTCCAAGTCTGAAGGCTTGACGTTACCTGGTAGGGGAAACACCATGTATCTGGGCCCATAAGGGTAGTTTTCCATGAGCGTTCCTGGGGATAACTGTTTTTCTGGCATAGTTTAGTACCTGCTGAGGTGCCAGGGTTTAAAGCCCCCTTTATTGACATGGGAGGCTCTATGGAAATAGGAGGCTCCTCCCTAACTTGCTGAGGGCAGGTGAAACTTGGGGGCATCAGAACCCCAAGCCCCTGGGCTTAGGCCTGCACATAGGATGCCTGCCAAAAGATGTTGGAAATATCTGAAGCCCCTGGTGGAGGTGGAGGATGTTTGCTGGTTGTAGAGCCACTTACGGTTCTGGGCTGACTCACAGATTTGGACTTGATTTGGCTTGTTCCAAATGCTGTTTTACTACATATGTTCCTACCAGTTGAGTTTGAGGTTTCGGAGTGTATCAGAGAGGGACAATAACTTTATCAAGTCCCTCTTAATGGACTATCCAAACCCTACTACGGTTGCTATTAAGTGTGATATTTCATTCTTTTCCACACGTCTACAGGGGCCACATTGGACAGTGTTCTGGAATCCCACAAGTTAGAGTTTTCTCTTTTCCATTACTAGGGGAAAGGGTTTTGCTATTACACATGACGGTACTATCTTGTAGGGCTGTGTGAAGCTTCGGATGGTGATTTGATTCGGAGGAGATTCGGCCTGATTCAGTGGCCGAATCTCCGAATCCAAATCGAAGCAGGGGACCAATTTAAAGGTCAGCATTGATTCAAAGCTCTCTGAATCTGATGATTTGGGCAGTCCCCAATGGCTGCAGCAGGGAGCTGAAGCTGACTCTGAGCTGGTAAGTACTAGGGGCGGGAGAGGGGTGCTGGGGGAGGGAACCATGGCGGGACTCCTACCAGCCCCCCTCCCCTGCCTGCTCCCCCAGCCCCTGCCCATGGCTGCCCTGCCTACCCCAGCTCCCAGTGCTTTAAAAAAAAGCCCCAGAACTCACCGCTCCTGCAGCAGCCTCAGGGCTTCAGGGGCTCATGCGGAGTTCCCCTGCGTGGTGTGGAGCAGCAGAGATCGTCCCCCATGCCGGTGGGAGCAGTGACAATGGTTTTTTTTTGCTTTTCTTTTCTTTAGGGACTGGAGCTGGCCCAGGCGGGGCTGAGGGAGCGAGGTGGGGGAGATCAGGGGACTTGTGCAGAGCCCCTGACGCAGTGTAAGGCAGTGGGGGGTAGAGGGGATTGCCCCTCGCCTGGCAGCACCCTCTGAGTCAGGGCTTTTTTTTAAGTAAGTGCTGGGAGCTGGGGCAGGCAGGACAGTCATTGCCAGGCTGGGAGAGGGACGGGGGATGGGCCTGGCCTGGATGGTTTGGAGATGCAGCAGCATCCAAATCTCTGAATAAGATTCAGCCAAATTGGGACAGTGATCTGAATCACCGAATTGAATCACTGTCCCCCGAATCGGCCAAATCTGAAGCAAATACTAGCTGCTTCGTGTAGGCCTACTATCTTGATATTTTCTGTTTGTCTATATAAGATTAATGGGAACACTCTTTAGCATCTGTAATCCTGCTGTTACTTCTGTGTTAATTGTGACTTCATTTCCTCCCTGTGAATCAGTCTGCCAGCTAAGGAGCCAATAATTGGGATTAAGTTTTCAACAATTACCTCCCTGGTAGTACTTTTTTATGCATCCTCCCAGTGGTTTTACCCACAAGGCCACTGTCATTTTCCATCTACCTGTTCTATAGGGATTCATTGTTCTTGCAGGGTTTTATTTTGTATGTATGGATCTGAAACAACAACTACACCACTTACAACCAGTATAGGACTGCTTTCTTCAACAGCTTCCTTTTCTTTTGACCAACACTAAAGAATGCAAAACAATACCAGTACATCCCCCCCACCCCCATCCCTCCCCAAAATGATAATCAGTACTTCTTTTTTTTGCTTCCTGGTCACTTCCCAATGCCAGAATGTGAAAAACATCCTGCAAAACAAAACATAAGGGACTCAACCCCAAATGGGTTAATTATATAAGCACATTTATATATAGCTGGTATCACTGTCCTGTCCCTTCTAATTTTTTAAATTGTGATGAATGAAACAATTTCTGGATTTTCTTGTTCTCTCTTAATTTCCAGCTGATACATGGTGGGACTTGCCTTATTTACAGTAAGTCCAAGCCATATAGGGACCAATGCTCGTTGCTTCTCATGTGTTGTGCGACACATTACTTATTG
Organism: Crocodylus porosus; assembly: GCF_001723895.1. Classification (NCBI taxonomy): domain Eukaryota; kingdom Metazoa; phylum Chordata; order Crocodylia; family Crocodylidae; genus Crocodylus; species Crocodylus porosus. The sequence goes on from NW_017728922.1 coordinate 17,857,612, forward strand.
CCTACTTGGCCACTCGTAAGGATGTAACATAGGACCTAATTGTCCATTTTTTGATGGTTAAGCTTAAGTGCTATTGCAATCTGCTGATGTGGTTTGGAAATGGTCTGCATTAACTTCTGCATCCAGTAATCTGTGAGTAGTTGAGGCTGTAGCTCATCTGGAGGCTCCCCTTCTAGCCTCCATTGTTCAGGCAATCTCATTTTCTTGCCTGTCATAGCCTCATGAGGAGTATAGCCATGTGATGCTGTTGATCCTTGGAGTGCCATTAGAACCAAAGGTAATTTTTCATCCCAGTGCTTTTCTTGCTGTGCTAGCACCTTTTTCAGAGCTAACTTCAAGGCTCTGTTAGTCCTTTCCACTAAATCTGAGCTCTGTGTATGCCCTGCAATATGTAACCGTTGCTTGGTTCCTAGAGCTTGACATACTCCCTTGGTTATCTCTTCCTCAAAGCGGGGTCCTTGATCTAAGTCAATTTCCTGTGATACTAGTAGAACAGGTATTTTCATGCCATGAAGTATTTTTGCAGTAGTTAACATACCATTTCTCCAAGTGGGAATGGCTTCTACCCAATTGGTAAATGCACTTATAATTACCAAACCATACTTATTACCCCTCGGACTTCTAGGCAGTTTGATGTACAGTAAAAGTTCTGGTATCTGGCACGCCCGGGAATGGGGGGTGCCGGATAACACAAGGTGCCGGTTAAGGGGGAGGCCTCGGCCGCCGCTTCTCCTGCCGCGCCCGCATCGCCGCCTCTCCTGCGGGCCCCGCACAACCCTGCGCAGCCCGTTCTCCCCCGGACCGCGGGGGCGCGGCAGCACAGCCTGCTTTGCTCCGGGCCGCGGGGGGGTAGTTGGAGAAACCGGAAGTACGCGGTGGGCACTTTCGGTTTCACGTTTCCTGACAAGCCGGCATGCCGGTTAAGAGAGCCCGCCGGCTTGGAAAGTGCTAGTTACCGGAGAGTTTGCTGTAAGCAATCAGCAGCCCGCTGCAGGGGCCGTCAGTCCTCTGATGGCCCAATGGGCCCTTGACTGCTTTAGCACCTGGATTATTAGCAGCATTAGGTAAACTCTTGTGTACATATTGCTCAGCATCCTTTCTCGTTTTTGGTCACCATCTAGCTGCCTGCAATTGCTTTAGTGTCTTCTCTACTCCTGAATGTCAGTTATTGTGAGAGAGTGTAATCGTTTCAGTTTTGATCTGAGTAGGTACTACACACACAGGGGCTTTGTCTGTCTTTGCTCTTTTAGCTAAAATTAATCCAAATTTATATTTCCAAATCTTCCATCCCCAAATCTCCTGTTTACTCACCAGCTTTTGTAATTGCTCATCTTCCTTTTGCACTTTCACTAAGTCTAAGCTCAAAACTTTACTTTGTGCTGCTGCTACTGGAGTTACCTTTTTTCTTGGATTTCCATAGGGGACCCTTTTTCACTCCTGCTTTTGCAGTCAAATCCACTTTTCCATTTCACTTAGCCTCTTCAGTCCCCTTTTTATGGGCTTTAACTCTTTTAATTTTGACCTTAAAATCCTATTTTCTGCTAATTTCTACATGTATTCTAGTTTTTCTATGTATACTATTGGTACTCCATCAGATGTCTGCATGTTCCTCTTTTTTCACACTGGCATCCAACCAACCAGTGCTCTTCAATCTAAATTTATGCATTTTTGGAGTCCCATACCTGCATATAACTTCTGTGAACAATTTCTTTGCCCCCACCTAGGAAGTGTATGCTTTTATAGGAAAAGCCTCTACCCATCTGGAAAAGGAGTCAATTACTACTAATAAATACTGATTTCCATATTTATCCCAAGGCAATTTATTGATTAAATTAATTTGTGACATACTCCCTGGGCCTTCCCTACTTGTGGCAATGCGGCAGTCTTTTCTTTAAGAGACAGGTTTTTCAATGTGTACCCTGCTATGCATTTTCCCTCCTTGGCCTTTACCAGGGTTTTTTTTGTCAGGGTGTGCTCCCGCCAGCCTTTTCCCATTGAAGGGTAACTCACAAGGCACTGGGAGCTAGGGTTTTCAGGCACCCTGTACTTGCCTTTTCCTGGGGTGGCAACGTGTGGCATTTTGTAGAAACTACCCCACCGTGAGTAGCTCCACCACATTAAACAGTCTCAGGAGGGTGTAGTTTTCAGGGTTTACCCAGTACTGATCTGCAGCTCATCTGCCCTGATCATATTTACTCCTTATGAGCACAGTCTCTTACTTCTGGGGTTCTTGTTACCACAAAGATCGTATTTGACATTTACCATAAAACTTGTGTTCCACTTCAGATGGTATCTATACCACCAAAAATGTTTTTATAATAAATAAATCCTTCAATAATTTGAATTGAAACAGGCAAACCTACTTTTTAAAATTTACTATAGCTGCCCAAACAATACTACACCATTGCTAAACCAAATCTAGCTTTGATTTTTAATTTTGTGTTTAAAAAAAAAAAAAAAAAAAAAGAGGTCCCAGTTTAGGGAAGAAATAACTCTGCAGGTAATGACTTCCTGTAAAACAATGGGTTAATGCAGTTTTTTACGCACATCTTGCTCTGTTGGTGTTATAAATAGCATTTACATACAAACGAAAATTGCTGTCTTTTATTTCAAGTATTAAAATAACCTTCCAGTCCAAACTGGATGGACGTGTCCTGGTCTGGGATCCATGGACAAATTCATTTTTAAAGGAGATATTACCAATGATTTTTATCACATCTTTATGATATTCATCTGCACTTAAACTTTTAACAACTTAAAATAAACTAAACAAACAAACAACAAACCACACAACAAAAAAACAAAACAAGAATTATAATAATAAAGCCATGGCTTAAGTTAAAAAAAACCAAAACACTGTTGATGGTAATGTAGCCTTGTAGTCTATCAATCACCTTTGTTACCGGACTGAATTTTACGCTATGGTTTCTGCAAAAAAACCCCCCAACAAACGCACACAAACCTGCCAAGGAAAACTTCTTGCAGTGAAAAATTATTCATATTTACAATGCTTACGTTTTAAAAATGAGTTTTTTTTCCTATCGAAGGGCAATTTTCCCCTCAGAATTTTTATTTGGAAAGCTTTTTTTCACATTTCTACTACTGGGCATGGTGAAATCTTTGTGATACTTGGATAAGACAATACTGTTGATTCCCTGAATATAAATTTAAAATTATACCAGCACTTTTATACCAAGGAAAAAGAAAGCAAAATACTAACTGCATTAGCCAAATTCAATACTGAAAATCATTTCACCCCTCCTACTATAGCTGCTAAAATTCCAGGGTACTTTGCCTACAATATTTGTTACTGCACTTAAAGCTCTGAAGTTTGTCAGTTTTCAGGTTTTTCCCTTTGCCTTTTAAACCAGACCAAATCTGGGAGTTGCAAACACTAAGCATTTATATTATTACTTTCTGATTTAACAAACTATTTACTATGAGTTATAATCTCATTTTAGTTTCTAGTGAATATTTACACTGCCTTTGTGGGGGAGGCTGTGATCCCTCAATCAAGACATGTCTGTACCTTGCCACATTTTATTTCTTCCTGCGTGTGCCATCTAGCAATTTTTCCTTCTCTGATCTGCTCTTGGATTATTTGCTTCACAGTAGTTACAAGCATGTTTCATTGCTGCTGTAACGTTTTCCAAGAGACCAGACCCTTAAAGAAATCATCATTCCAAGGTCCCTTTCCACATGCCGCTACAAATGTTTCTAACATAGTTTTCTCTTTACTTCCCATCGTCTGAATAATGCAAGGTTCAAACTTCATAGCTCTAATGGGCTTCGTCCCCAAACCTTTGTATGAATTACCAGACTTCAGATGACCTACAAGGTATAGGTTGTGACCCCAATCTTGAAGTTATAACTGCCTCTTATCAACAAAACCTAGTTCATCTGACTGTAGTTAATCAGTTCTCCTCCCATGTCCTATCTGGGGTGCCGATTTGTTGGGTTGAAACTCCGGCCCTACTTCTCTGTGGGCATGGAGAACTCCGCGATTAACTCATGGCACTCATCTGATAATCAGCCAGAAACTTTATTGACTACACAAATATCCACTATGAAATCTATGAAAGGAAAACTGATTTAGAGAGCAAATTTAGATTAGACATCAGGAAGAACTTTATGGTAAGGGTGACCAGAATCTGGAATGGGCTTCTAAAGGAGGAGGTGCTGTCCCCAACCTTGGGGGTCTTTAAGAGGAGACTGGACAAGCACCTGACTGGACAAGCACAAGCGCTCTTTCCTGTCCAGAGCAGAGGGTCAGACTTGATGATCTGCTGAGGTCCCTTCTGAATGTAAAAATCGATGAAATCTATGAAGTGCAAAGTCCTGCACTTAGGACGGAAGAATCTCATGCACCAGTACAGGCTGGGGACTGACTGGTTAAGCAGCATCTCTGCAGAAAAGGACCTGGGGGTTACAGTGGTGAACAATAAGATGGATATGAATCAGCATGTTGCCAAGACGGCTAATGGCAAAATGGGCTGCATTTGTATAAGCGTTGCTGGCAGATCAAGGAAAGTAATTATTCTGCTCTATTTTGCCGTGGTGAGGCCTCATCTGGAATATTGTGTCTAGTTTTGGGCCTCCCACTATAAAAAAGATGTAGACAAGTTGGAGAGAGTTCAGTGAAGGGCAATGAAAATGTTTCGGGGGCTGGGGCACATGAGTTCTGAGGAGAAGCTGAGGGAACTGGGTTTATTTAGTCTGCAGAAGAGAAGACTGAAGGGTGGTCCCAGAGAGGATGGAGCTAAATTGTTTTCAGTGGTGACAGATGACAGAACAAGGAGCAATGGTCTCAAGTTGCAACAATAGAGGCTTAAGTTGGATCTTAGGAAACACTTTCTCACTGGGAGGGTGGTACAAGTTACCTAGAGAGGTGGTAGAGTCTCCATCCTTGAAGGTTTTTAAAACCCAGCTAGACAAAGCCTTGGCTGGGATGATCTAGTTGGGGATGGTTCTGGTTTGAGTAGGGGGTTGGACTAGATGACCTCCTGAGGTCCCTTCCAACCCTAATTTTCTATGATTTTCTATTATTCTACTTGAAATTTCTGAAGTAAATATTTATATGGGGAAGGAAGATTTACCAACCCTCAGGAGATACGATATAATATAACTTTCTTTTCTGCTTCCCTTAACATCACATTTGAAGTAAGATGAGAAGGACTTCTATTTACTACTTTGCAGGCTTCCTGGGTAAAAGTTTCTAATACACTTGACATTGATATAAGGCAATGTAGTACTTTAGTCTGTTTCTCGAACGTTCTGTGTGGAGAAACATTCTTCCAAGAACATGAGATGTCATGGTCATGTGATCATAAACTTGCCCAAATTCTGTTTCAATGCTTCTATTCAGCATTTGTTCAGTGTCTGAGGGACTGGTAAAACACTATTTTGATCTGTGCTGAAACAGAATAATGATCTCAGTTGAGATCTCATTTAATGTGATCTCATTTAAAAAGTCTATATCTACTTAACTGAGAAATCATTCAGCACTATTAACAATCCACTTTGGACGTGCATTATGGTAACTCTGAATAGGAGCATCCATACAGGGTCCTTTTGGAAAAAACTAACCTGCTTTAGAGTTATACTCCACCTAAATATGAATTAAGTTTTCTGTGTAGATGAGTTCAAAGAAAGGATTCTCTCTTCCATTTTAGAATAGCATTCTATCTTGTCTCCAGCTACATCAAGTCTTTTTATCAGAAGGCAAAGTTAAGCCCCAGAATACACTTAGTTAGTGCATCAGAAAAAGAAGTCTTTTTGATCTCTTTAATGAGTATCCCAACCCTTGGTGCATGTAATTTTAAAATTGTTGCTCTAATGTAAAGAGATATGTTAGGAGCAAATTGAGAGCAGTGTGGACAATCTTGTGTTTGCGAGACTTTTGAACAAAGATGAACTCATACTCTTGCAGAGTCCAAGGACTGTTGCAATTTTAAAGGCTGAACTTATTTTCCAGAATTATTCTGAAAAGCTGAATTGCAGTGTATCTTTTGGAAGGACTCCAGTTCTGATCTTTACAAGTTTTATTGTACATAAACAGTATGTTATGTCAGAATTGACTGGAAAGGAGTGCCTGTGCTAGCAGAAATTAGACTACCCTGCTATAGGCATGTTCTGTAATAGTATTTGCACATCAATCTATTATCTGAAGCATATGGCAAGCCACATGTAACAAGCCTTATCATTTCCTAGAACAGCACAGAAGGGTTGACTGGGGAAAATGAATTCTGAACTTTCTCTTCTAAAGCAAATGTTTACTATTTTAGAACTTTATTTATATAAAACAACCAACACAGTAACACACTTAAAAACAAAGATCTCTTAATGTGGAGCAATATAGTTTTTAGTGGGTGTGTTACACAAGATATTTACTGTACAGTGGACAAATTAGCTGCAGAGTAAACATCTTGTGTGCCCCTATTAGGCTTGAGTAAACTAATTTAAGTAATAATCTTGCTGCAGAGTAAAAACTACAGCAATGTATGTGTAGAGGCTGCCCTGGCTGGCTGGGGCAGGAGGGTGCTTCAGTGCAGGGGCTGCCTGCTGGCTAGCCCCACACTGAAGCACCCTTATGCCTCAGCCAGCCCCTGCCCAGCAAGTTGAGCCAGGGAGAGCAGCCCCAGGCTGGCAGGCTGACCTCCCCCCCCGCACCCCTTTCCTGCCAGAGCTGCTCTGGCCTGGCTCAGCATGCTGTGATCCCGCGGGCGTGTGTAAACACATGCCCAGGAACAATAAGCTCCAGTGTGATAAGCACCTGAGTGTATTGCGTTGGATTAATATGTACATGTAGATACGCCCAATGAGGCTTATTTTGCATGCATAAGAAGTGTTTCATTTTTGCTGTGTAAAATAATGTTACAGCACTTGGAATTGAACAGAATAGCCTGAAATTATGGAAAGAAAGTTCCAAAAGATTTCCCAACTCTGCATACACAGATTTAATTTCTAAATAGAAGACAGCCATGATCAAGTCCTTGCTGCAAGTATACTCAAACAGTTTATGGATGTAGAATACCGTGCGGTATTCTCACTTGGACTGTTGTTTCAGAGATAAAGTAAGGCATGGAGGAAAGTGAGAAGAGTGGCTGTTGATAAGAAAAATGCCAATTTTAATGAAGGGGGAATACACTACAGCAGAGGTTGTCAACCATGGGTAAGCATATCCCTGGGGATACTTGGAAAGGTGCTAGGAGGTATGCGCAAGCAGGCGGGGACAGCATGCCATCATCACATGCTGCTGCCTCCCAGGAGCAGGGCCAGAGCAGGGAGTGTGGGGGGAGGGCAGCGGCTCCCCTCTGGGCCACCCAGGCACTGCCTGGGTGGCTGCATGCAGGGGGGGAGGGGGAGCTCACACATGGCAGCCGCTGCTGCCATCCACCACCCTGCGCTGCCACTGCCATCTGCAAGCCCCACCCCGCTCCGCGTCCAGTCACTGTGCGCCCCACCCCATCCGTGTCCGGCTGCTGCCACCCCTACCCCCCATGCTCTGCATCTGGCCACTGCCACCAAAAGGGGTACACTCCTTAAAAAAGGTTGAAAACCCCTGCACTACAGCAATGAGGCCAATGCTATTGTTTGATAAACAGGTTGGTCAATGAAGCAGCTGCAGTTGTCTATGATGAGGGTGTTGATATGGATTTGGGAAGTGATCCAAAACATGCAAGAAATGGTGCAGCAACAGACAAAGATGACATCAGTTGAGGAAAAGTTGATGGAGGGCAGACTGAGGTGGTTTGGACAGGTAACCAGAAGGCTCAAAGAGGCAGGGGGCTGGATTCGATGATCTTCCAAGGTCCCTTCCAGCCCTAATGTCTATGAAATCTATGAAAATACAGAGGTAGGAGAAAGAGAAGCTACACAAGGTGCATAAACCAAGGCTAAGAACATGCAGGTGTTCCAGAAGAGATGACAATGGATGAGCTTATGGACAATGAAGAGTTGAAGTGCAGGTGCCAACTTTTGGCAAAGATACTTGAAAGATTTCCACCTGTTTCTCCACCATCCAGGTGCACTTGGATTGACGGTGGAGGTATTCATTTAATTACTGCTTGACTAAAAGAGCAAAAGGTGAAAAATAGGAATTTGGTTCAATGGTCTAGAGATACTTGATTGTGGAAGTACTTAACTGTAGGCTGTCCTTCCTTTTGAGTATTGAAAATTAGCGACTCAAATGCAAAAAGCTATGAAGATAAAATGACAGGTACATTGTTTTATACTAAATTTCATAGATTTCATAGACATTAGGGGCTGGAAGGGACCTCGGGAGATCATCGAGTCCAGCCCCCAGCCCGAAGGGCAGGAAGTCAGCTGGGGTCATAGGATCCCAGCAAGATAAGCAT
>NW_017728922.1:17865979-17871503 GCF_001723895.1 Crocodylus porosus
GGCTCCTGGCATTAGTGTACAGGCAGGCAAGTGTGCCCTTGGGGGCTCTTGCCTTGCCCACAGATTGTGCCAGGGCTGGGGCAGGGGTGGGCTCCATTAAGTGCCCCCTTAAGTGCCTTGGTCCACTGGCTTTGCAAGGGCCATTCAGTGGGCCAGCAGGGGCAGTAGTCCCCCCATCCCCCAGTACAGAAGGTAAAGCTACTATAGCAAAGTCACTAGCCATGTTGCATTTTCTGTGTGGTATTTAATATTAACTAATATATTAAGATGCATATTTAAGAAGAAAAATGAGTAGGAGTGTTGCTGTGTGTAAAAATTAAGCCCACAGCACAATGGAAGCTTGCATTTACCAACTTCTTGTGGTTGTTTCATTAACAGGCATGTGTTTAAATGGCCTGTGTTTCATTTTTATTTTAAGGTGGAGTGAAATTAAGTATAATCTTAGCAGGACTAGCAGTTCTCAGCTCTCAGGGCTTTGCTCATGCTCAGCTTCTATTGACTTCAGCTAAATATGTGTTCAGATCCAGTTGGCGAATGGGTGCAAGTTTGTATATAGATACTCTCATTTCAGCTTTCAGGGGTTATTTGGATTTAGCTTAATTCACTAAAAGATTAAGCTAAGCAACAAATTGCTTTTAAACTCAGAAGTAGGCACACATTGAACCATTGTAGCTTAATCTATTAAAAAACAAAAACTGGTGGTAATTTCTGTGTGGAGGTTCTAGATTAAAAAACATTCAGCAACTAGTACCCTTTCCGTTATTGGCAAGGGGAGGTATGGGGTGCAGTGGAAACATGAAGAGGTTCACAGCTTCAAGCTCTAACTCATCCACCTTTTTACAAATTAGATTTGGAAATAACAGCTATTGTTGAAATCTGTGCATCTTCAAGTCAAGTCATGCATCATCAGTCATGGAAAACCAGCTATCATAGGGTTAGTTGGTGTGATATAAACATACTTTACAGCAGCAAATGTTTGTTTAATAACTTCATGAAAAAAGCTTAAATGTTTCTTCTCCTGAAGCGTTTACCTTGGGAAGGAACTGAACAGAGTGGATTTTATCCAGAAAAAGAACAGTTTATTGAAAAGTGCTCAACAAGTAAAATCAGGATGCAAACTTGGCATGGTGAAGGCTGTGTTGGACTCTGATTGATGTTTGGTATTTATTAAAGCAGATCAGGGTTCCAATTCTGGTTTCAAATGCCTGCAACTCCCTTTCCTTCTATGTGGGAAAAGATAGTATGAAGGTCTAGGCAGAAGCCACATTCTTATAAGACCGTTTGGGTAGCCTTTGATGTATTTGTGGGTGTTTAAACTTTACAAGTCTTAGTAAGCTGCATAAGAAAAAATATGCAAAAGAAAAAAAAAGCCCTATATTGCCATTGTGAGTGGCCCTGAAGTCGTGTGGCTGGGACAGTGGCAACTCTAGGGACAGCTACTCTGCCATTTTATACCATGCAAAATTATGTCAACCCAGCTATGATGGCATACTATTACATTAAATAAGTTTATGAAACCCTATATTCCATTAATGCAAATAATAGAAGACTGCATCAAATCTGATGTGGTTATATTGTTCCAGAGGATGACTTCTGAACTTCTGTGCGGTGGCATTGAGCCTTTTAATAATAGGAAACCTCGGTCTAGCACTTTCTAGTAAATCTTTGTGTGCTTTACAAAAAAAGTCCAGTTGTCTCACCCCCGTTTTATGATAGAGGAAACAGAAGCACTGGGCAGTGAACTTTGTTGCCCAAGGGCAGTGACAGTATCAGGAGAAGAAGCCAGATAATGTTGAGTCCCCATCCTGGGCAACTCTGTACCATGCTTCATTGTGTGGATTATGTTAATTTGTGATAGCGATGTTAAAGGAACATGGGGCTTTTTCAGTGTGCGCTATTAGCAGGAAACCTGGAATCTTTCATGTTGCTATCCATGAGTCAGCTTCTCTCAAGGTGACTGATTTGAATCCTTTCTCCTGTGCTGGGTCTATTACAGTTGATGTTTGCATTTATGGAAGGCTAGCAACACAAGCAGTCATTGCTACAAATAATAGTTTCCTGTATTTACTGAAGCAGATGTGTTGCCATAAAGAGAAAACCAGAGGAATAGCCTATTTAAAACCCTGAATTAAACCTACCCTGATTCATAGGGTTTAATTATGTCATCAAAAGCCTCAAATTGGGTCTTTTTATTGACACATGCAAATGTTCGATTCGAAGGTGGGTAGGAGCTGTGTGATTCAGTTCTGTGAAATGAAAGACTGACAGCATTTCCAAAGGTAGGCATAGAAACTTGATTGTGGTCCATTCATGTGAGGGGGACTATTACCATCAACTTTGAGACAGCAGCATTTGGTCCACTCTATAGGCTCATGAGGCATGCTTTCTGTGCACAGCTCTAGTGAGGCATGTCAGTGGCACTCTCTCTGTTCTGGTTTCTCATACGTGTCTGCCAAAGTACTTTGATCTTTCCCCTTGCAGTCTTGGCTTTCACTCAGACTTCCAAACAGCCCCTGGATGTTCAAGTGTTGGAAGTTAAGCATAAGCTCAAAAACGTTGCTGGATCAGGGCAGGAATACTCAGCACTTGGCAAGACTGCATGCCAGATTTCCTCCAAAAAGAGAGTTCAGACAGAAAACTTGACTTCCTTTTAGATGTAGTTTGGATTTTAAAGTGATATTAGTGCTGATTCACTGTGTCAGCTTGACAGCTTCCAACACCAGAAGGCTCTTGAGTCCTAGCACACGATTTAGAAGTGTTGTTTCAGGCCGAACTGAGAAACTCCATGGTCCATTTAGCCTTTACCCTCTCAGCTGTCAGTGCAAGTGCCTCAGGAATATCAAATATGGTCTCGATCTTTATAGGCCTACCTACATACAAGGCAGAGCTTTGAAACTGCCCATCCAACAGTGACACATTTCTGTTCCTGCCAACCTGGGCTGGATAGGAATTGTTGACCTAGGCATATCAGTTTCTAGGCTCCTTGCCATCCATTCTTTCATCTGAGCCAGCATTTTAAGAGAAAAATGAATCCATTTTTGGTGCTTAAATTATTACAAAGAACAATGTTAGTGTCAAAACTGGGCAGGAGAGAGCAAGGGTGAGAACCTGATGCTTGCTTTTGGGCAACGCTTGAAGCTGGTGAGACCAAAACAGAAACAACTGCTATACTGTGGAGATCAGTGTGAAGGGAAAATACAAGGTAAAGGAAGAAAAAATCAGTCTCAGAATTTGGGACTAAGCTTCTCCTGCTCTTTTCCCCCTTCTTCCCCTGGGTTTTGAGTGGAATAGTACCATGGGGGTATTAATCCCTGGAGCAGACTAACCAGGGTTGGAGCCTGGCAGTTTTGGCCAAGATTAAATGCCTAACTGTTCTTTGGCCAGGATTACAGGGCTGGCAGATTTGGGCCAGGTTTAAGGCCTTGAGTGAGATAATGCAGTGGGGGTATTAATCCCTGGAGAAAACTAACTAGGTAGTTAGTGGCCAGCATAGGCTCAGCCCCACCGTTTTGCAATGGTTGCATCTCAACCTAGTTGTGTAGCCAGGACTAGGTATCCAGACTGCAGCCAGATAGGCCTGGCACTCTTTTGTTGCTGAGTCCAGGCCCCCACACAGATAGGCTTGGCCCTTTGAGTTTTTTTGCAGGGGGACTGAGTAGTAATCTTGGGGGTGCAGTATGCTGATTGAAGCCGCAAGTCACCTCCTCAGAGCTACCATGGAGAAGTGCAGATTGGTGCCCTACAGCTTCCCAGGGAGCAACAAGGGCCCCCTTGCACCACAAAAGGACCTATGCTCAATGGCAGCTCCCAAAGAGGCAATGAAACCCAAGGAGCAGGTAGCTCATAGGACTTTCCTACTGAGTAGCATGTCTCAGACTGCCTGGGTATGGTTGGAGTCTCCCCAGAAGGGGTGCAAACTAGAGACCTTGTAGTTGGTAGTGTTTTAAATTGCATTTCGTGCTTTCCCTTGTTTCCCTTGCCTTTTTTTCTGTAATAAATCTGTGTTTTGTGATTACACTGCTTGTCAGGAGGGGGTTTTATGTATGCGGGACACCCCAGCCAAATCCAGTGATCCCAGATTTCTGGGTGGGGGCTCGAGCCACAGTGAAAACTTATTGGATACTCTGAAATTTGAACCTGGTCCTTGTTGCTGCCGACTGGTGCCTGGCAAATTACTAAAACAAAACACAGCATTCATTATTCCATGTAGGAATGTAGCTTTGATTTATACCACTCAGAAGCATTATCTAGCCCTTTCCTTCTATACCTTTGTTTTGACCACGATTTTTTTACTCCCCTTCTTCCCCCCCATACTCTTTCTACAAACACAAGATCTAACACATTGTCTATATGCTGCTTTTTTCCAAATTTCCAGTATACTCAAATAAAAACCCAAGAGGGTATTTCTCTTTCAAATAAAGAGTACACCGAATAATTTTCGATAAGTTGAAGTTATTTTAATATGCTTTCCTGAGGCTGGCAGTTTTTTCTTCATTTCAATTTAAAACAAGTCACTTCATATTACAAAAATCCCAAACTGGGCTGTGTGGCCTTTATATTTTTACTTTAAGGATACCATTAATAAAGTGTGGACTATTAAAGCATTTGTATCAGGATGTTAAGGAACATCCTCAGTGTCTCCAATCTGTGTGCATGTGGAGAGATTTAATTTCCGTTTCCCCCTTCTAACTAACTCCGTTACCCCCTGCTTGGAAGAATGTTCCCGGACCCAACACCAAGTGTAAAGCAGTTACCAGATGTATTTTTAACTGCCTAGTTGTTATAGCAACCCAAATTCTAACATGATGCAATCACATTCCAAAATAATGTGCTGCGATTAAAAATTGACATTGCCGCATGGATGAAGAAATGCATTGCATTGTTATGGCAACAGAAGAGTTACATTTTGCTTGCATAAATTGAAACCTTCCAAAGTATCTGAAACAACAAACTAGAGAATTTGCTGAAATACCAGGGGGACCCGGGGGTGGAGGCTGCTTAGTCACCAGCCAGCACCCTTCTAGTTGTGGTAACCCTTTAAGTCCGCCTTCCCCTGGTTACACTTTGACTGAGCAGGAGCAGGGGCAGATGGTGGACCCAAACTGGCACCATCACAGCCTTGCACCCTGCGGAGGGCAGGGCTGCAGAGGAAGACCCGTTCATGCCACGTGCTCAAAAGCCGTGACCCAGAATCCAGCCTCAGCTCTGCTCCCCTGCCCTCCCGCACTGCCGGCGCCCGGCTTGGGCAGGGGGAGCAGAGTGTACGGCCTTGGCCTGGTAACCAGGAACCTGTCCCCGTCGGCCCTGGCCCTGCGACTAGCTTCCCTCTGCCAGGCTGGGCTCTGCAGCCCAACCCAGGTCGATCCCTCTCGCCTCCACAACGCCGTGTGTGGCGGCCCGGCCCCAGCGACACGCCGCGCTGCCCGGAGCAGGGCCCGGCCCCTCGGGAACAGGCCGGGGTGCAGGCGGCCCGGCCGCCCCCTCCCCGCGAGACCCCGATCCCGGCTGCAGCGCGCGGGGCCCA